>NW_007246958.1:388208-588127 GCF_000164805.1 Carlito syrichta
CTCCACTGGCCCCAACCCCACTCATTTTCTTTTCACCAGGTGCCTGAGATTCTTCTTTGAGTTAAGTCTTTGAGGACAGGATGTGCATAGATGTTATCTGCAAGGGATAACACACCCTAAGCCCTTTTTTGGTGAACAACTTGGTTTAAATAAGTGGATCAGATTAGATTAGCTAGATATTAATTTTATAACAGAGAATCACAAGACCCAAATTGGTCAGGAAAGCAACTTGAGAAAGACCTTGAAGAGCTCTGGTGAGAAAAATCAAGTGGGAGTAGGTGGAAGGTGAGTGGCTTCTCTGTAGCTGGTGCTTGGTATGAATATTGGGTTCTGAAGAACACGTTTTTCTTAGAGAAAGAACCTTAGGAATGGGCTTGCACTAAGAGTTACCTAAGCAAAGTGTAGTAGGTTACCTTTTTGAGTAGACTCTCTTAGGATTGTGGGCCATACACCAAAGTCTTGGGCTTTTGTGGATGATGAGAAGCAATTCCAAAGGTGAGCTGGGTTTCAAAACATAAGAACAACATGGAAAACTTCAGAATGTTTAGCGAAGAGCATTGATGATGATTAAAGGATTGTAAAATTGAACCTATAAGGATAAGTTGAAAGACTTGGGATTACTTAGCTTCAAGAAGAGGAGACTGAAAAATGACTTAATAACAGACTTCAAAATTATGAGAGTTATTAAGCTATGTATGGTGACCAGCTGTTTTGTTTCTGGCCAAGTCAGAGAAAGAAGAATAGGTTTTAACTGAATTAAACTAGGTTTAAAGAATGACTTCTTGACTATAAGAATTGTTAAGTAGAATGGGTTGCTGAAGACTGAGAGCTTGAATGGAGGGCTTTTCAGATCCCTTCCCTTCTTACTGTTTCTCTGTGTGTTTGTGGAGTGCAACAAAGTGCCACCTTTCTGCTTTTAAAATCAAAGGCATGATTTCTGTTTTCCATTATAATTCTGAAGCTCAGAGCCACAGAGGTTTGTAGACATAAATGATGAGGGTAATTTGTCTTGCTTCAATGGCCATTAGAATCTTTAATTGAGAAAAATATGACCAAAAAGAGAAACAGATCTGCCACATGATCAAAAAATTATTATTGATCGTCAGAATCGATGCATTATTAGGATTTTGGACTGAGGGGGGAGAATGTTTTGTTGTTAGTAAAACTCAGGTTTGTTTGATTTGTGTATTCTAGATACAAAAGGTAGGACTTTATGAAGTTGGTTCATTTTTCTCTGTTCCTTTCCTACTGGAAGAAATTAAAAACATTTCCAGGTGACACCAGTGTTCGTATAACCCGGAGCTTGAGCGATGCAATCCAAAAATCACCCTCAAGGAATTTGTCGTCACAGAGAAGGAAGGAGAGAGGAAATAGGCAGGATTTATTTCTGAAAACAGAAACCTTCATGCATTTAAAAGCTGGCAGAGAAGTGAAGAAGTTGAGCAGAGCAAATCTGAGAAAGGCCGGCTGACCACACCATTCCGTTCAGCTCTGGAGCTGAAGCTGCAAGGAAGAAAAAGCCCTGTGTCCTGGGCGAGCCTTTCTCAGGGAAGCCAGGCATCAGAGTTTTTATTTTTAAGTATATTCTTTAATCTACTCTTTGCTTAGTAAATACCTGTCTGAGCAACTTTTGTAATCATAAATTAACACCTGCAGATGGTTTGCTTTAAGTACTCACTGATAGCTCTGATAGCTCACTGATGCAACTGTGAAAAACAAAATACACAAATGTAGCATTCTCAGATGAGTTGTTTGTTTTGAACCAAATGGATACTATTTTCTCTAAAGGAAAAAAAAAAAAATCAAAGGGACCAAAGATCAGACTTTGAAACAGGTGACACAACTGGGAAGAAGACTAAGTGGGTGTGGTGCTAGGCTAAGGGAAAAGAAAAATACTAAGAAAATCTGTTTATCTTTCCTCCCCAAATAACTTGGACTCCTTGGATCATTAAGTGCAGTTAGACCCTTGAGCCACTACACTTTACCTTTCCAAAGCATGATCACTGGTGGAGAGCTGCCCACAACCCAGGACTGCTCAGAAGTCACTACCTACTTCCTCTGCCATCCTCCTTTCTTTCTTCCTTGTTCGTGACCTTGGCCCTTTGGGTCTTTATTTAGTCCTTTTCGTGATTTCTACATTTGAGTCTTCCCACCCCTCACTCCCAGATTATTTATTTTCAAAACCCCTTCTAAGGTTCTTAAAAGCCACAGCTGCCTTTTCCACAGGAAAAGGCAACCTAAAGGAGATTAGTGGCCTACCTTTTTGTTCATGAGGCCAGAGGGTTGGTAGAGAAGGGAAATAACTGAAAAGATGTTTGGTTTACTCCTGTTGTATTCTTTATAAAAAAGAATCCTCTTGCTGAATACTGTTATAGGTAAAGTCTCTTAATTACACATATGGGGATAGTAGAAGGGCCATTGTTCCATATTTTTTGCAATACCCTTGAAATATTATGACCCGAGGCTGGCTTTATGTTCCTGTGGAACAAGCTGTGAAAATGATGATATACTGGTGTATTTGAAGACACAGAAGACCCATCGGCGCACCCACAACAATTGTTTGGTTATCTGTTCTTCCTTGAACTTCTTTCTTTCCTGATGACTTTTTTCTTTATTGAGTTGGGGTCTCACGGTGTTGCCCAGGCTGTAGTGCAGTGGCATGATCATGGCTCACCACAGCCTTGATCTCCTGGGCTCAGATGATCCTTCTGCCTCAGCCTCCTGAGTAGTTGTGACTATAGGCATGTGCCACCATGCCTGGATAAGTTTTTGATTTTTTTTTTTGGTAGAGATGAAGTTTCACTATGTTGCCCAGAATCATCTCAAACTTCTGGGCTCAAGTGATTCTCCTTCCTCAGCCTCCCAAAGTCCTGGGATTACAGGCATGAACCACTGTGCCTGGCCAGGGAGTTTACTTAAGACTTACGAATCAGCACCTCTTTCTATAAGAGAATTGTGGTAGAGAGACACGAGTGAGAACTTTCAGTCACCAGGGCTTTATGGAAGGCTAGATGCATGGCCATAATAACGTCTAAAACATAATCAAGAAGGATGGAAGCTTTTATGAAGGGTCTGAGATTCAAAGGAAACAGAAGTGGATGATTTGGATGGCATGTCAGTGAAGGTCCTGTGCTTTGATCGCATTTCAGGGGATACCCACATGGACTTTCCTTGGGTGTTTATTGAACTCTACATTGGTGGCACCGATCGTAGCAGGAAATTTGCTGGGGCCAGGGATCCAGGATTTTTTGGATTCTGTAATTAGGAAAACCTATATCATCCAAAATACACGATGAATGTCCATTTTGTTTTATTTTTGAGTTGGAGTCTCACTCCATTGCTCAGACTGGAGTACAGTGGCATGCTCATGGCCACCCCAGTGTCAACTTGCTGGGCTCAGGCGATCCTTCTGCCTCAGCCTTCCAAGTAGCTGGAACTACAGGCACGCACTACCATGCTCAGCTAATTTTTTGATTTTATTGTAGAGACGAGGTCTCATCAAGTCACCCAGGCTGGTCTTGAAACCTTGGGCTCAGACAGTCCTCTCACCTCAGCCTCCAAAGTGCTGGGATTACAGGCTTGAGCCATAGCGCCCATCCCATTTATTTTTTGCAGAGCATACACATTTTATACTGATTCTATATTTTGTGCACCCGAGTGCAGCAGTTTCTTGGTAGAACCACGTAGCCTGAGTAACATGAGGAGAGATGCCTGTGGGATACCTCTTGCCTTAACTTTTATCCAGGATTGTTTAGGAGCTATGCTGAAGATGGTGGATGGAGAAATTGTTGGATTTTAGAGCATTTGTCACCTGCTAGCCTAGTGGTCGCATTTGAATGGAGGTGAGTTCATGGAAAGGGACATAACAGCCCCAAGCATTCCTTTTTGCTGAGTGTCAACCCACTGTTACAGCTCCGGAGAAGTCCTTCTGTGGTTTGGAGCCACCACTTCTTCATTCTCTTTTGCTAGGAGAACTAACATTATAAGTAAATAAAAAGTTGCAACTGAATTGGGAAAAATCTGACACTGAAGGATGAAATGTAGCTTTTGTAGCATAAGATTTGTGGCACACGCTGACCAGAGGAAGGAAATCTGATGATCTAGATAGATTCCTCTGCTTATTACCACTTATGCTGAGTGTCTCCATGCTAAGATCTCAACAGGGTGAGTCATATATAGCTGTAAATAAAAATTTTTATGGGGAAGGGAGAATCATTGTGTCTGAAGGAATAGGTACACTTCCGGCCAATTTATAAGTGTCTCCTTTCATTCCTTTCTAAATTAGAGTAAATTTAAATTGTTCCAAAAGGTCTATAGGAAGTTCTTTTTTTTTTTTTCTCATACTGCAAGGAGCTCCTGAAACTGAGTTCTACTCCTAGTTCTATCCCATGGTGCTATTTGGAATGGATTTTGTTAGTTTTCACATCAGGAAAATGTAGTCGCTCTTCCACATTTAGCCAGGCTGTTGGAAGGCTCATGTTTTATACATTATTTAAAATAACTGCTTTAAAATATTATTATTTTTACATTAGGATTTTAAATCCCAAGACCTCTATACAACTTACAAAGTATCCATAGCCAATTCAGTGAAATTCTTTTTTTTAAATTTTATTTCATTTTTAATTGACAAGTATTAAAGGTATTTCAGTGAAATTCTAATAATACTTTGATCCTTTTGATTTTCGTGATTTTGGTAATTAAAATAAGTTAACCTTAGGAAAGAAAATCAGCTTTAATAACATATCCATAGCCTTTATTTCTGCATAAATTGGGCAGACACATGCCATACCTCGTCTATCTCAGGGTCTTTGAATGCTTATGTACTGATGAAATAACTTTGAGAATCTAACTTGAAAGGGGTCTCAGCAGAATCGGGCAGCACCGGTATAGTTTTGAATCTATCAGGACATGTAAAGGGCGTAATTTGTAGAGAAAATGAACGGGTTTCCAGCTTTTATTTCTATTATCACTTAATTTGTGACTAGTAAGTCATGCTTCACTGTGAATCCTCCACTCTCTGACCACAGTCACATCTTCTACAGCTTTCAGACTGCCTTCCCCACCATACCTGCTCTCCACCCTCATTGGGAACCTGGTCCCTCGATCTCCTTTTTGATCTCAGTTTCTCATGTCACTCCTTTGTGTGACTTCTCTGCTTTCTTCTCTACTTTGTTAATCACTAGACCTGCTTCCTTACTAGTGCCTTTTGGATTCCGTGCTCTGCATTACTCACTTAGACTAAAGCAGGAGAGCTCTTCGTTGCCTGACCAAACAGACTCCTGAGTACGTTGTATTCCAAGAAGGGTGTGTATTTCGTGAGGGGAGAGGTGGGGAGAATAAAAACTAATGTTCATTAGTTCATAAGGCTCTGTGCTGGATGCCTTATATCCACCAACTTCTCTTTTACAAATGAAGAAACTGAGGCCTCAAGGGGTTGCACTGGCCCCAAGTCCTTCATAATAGGAAAGTTAACTCTGGTTTTCTGACTTCAAGTAACACCTTTTCTACTGCTTGTTAACAAAGGCTTTGAATGTCCATGAGTATTTCCCCGGGAAAACTTGAGAAGACTTTGTCTATGTCAGAGGTCAAGACAAATCTAGACTAACTTAGAGTCTGAAGTACTATTTGTAGTCCTTCTATGTGTTTTTACAGTGTGAAGTGTGAGGGACTAGGGTGAAAGGTGAAGGAGCATGGTCAAGTGAGTCTTCTGTGACAACCAGTGACACACCTTTGGGCTCCTCAGGGCTTCGCATACCTTTACTAGGCCATCTCTTCCTCTTGGAGAAATTGTAATTATTATTGGCTACAAGAAAGAAATATTCTCACCTACTCCACAGGATTTGTTGTTCCTGTTAGCTTTTAATACAATTGTAGGTAAATGCTGTGCCGTAATAGAGAAGTAATAATACTTTTATTTTTGATAATTTAGATTATGTGGAAAAAACTTCTGTTTTGGTGAAAATACAACATTGTAGGGCTAGTAACAAAAGCTTTTATATATATTATATATATACATATATATGAAGTTCAGTGCTGCCAATTGTTTCTTTTTACATTTTAAGTAACATTGAGTTTAATTTAATTAGTATGTAAGAAAAATATTTGTTGTAAACATTTCAGAAAACATATAAAGAAAGTAAAAGTCCCTTGAAACTTATCACCAAAGATAACATCAGTTAATATTTTGATGAAGTTCCTTTTACTATTTTTCCTAAATGCATGTGTGTGTGTGTGTGTGTGTGTGTGTGTGTGTGTGTGTGTATTTATACATGCTTTTTATTTTATAATTTTTTGCGTCTTCCAAATTGATTTTATTTTTTAATTATTAAACGAATTGGGCTATAGCCTGATTTTTAATCTTAAAACAGTAAATCCTGTGTTTGAGAAAGATGAACATTTTGAAAATTATTGTGTACAATTTGGTATAAAATCCATTCCTTTAAAAATCTTATAGTCCACTGGATGATTCATCTCCTGAATGTTTGCCTGCCTCAGAATATAACTTACATTAGTTGTACATTCTTCTTGCTTTTCTTCTTGTCTCTCTTTTCTATCATCTCTATTCTGTTTTATAGGTGCTCACAAGATGTCTGGTATGCTAAACAAATAAGAATATGCCATGCCAGGTGCCCTAATCATACTTTAAGGGTCTTTTGGGTCCCCTCCTGAAACTCATTCAAGGCTCCATCTCTGTGTGTCATCCTTTGGAGTGGTCCATATGTGCCTTAGCTTGGGATGCTCAATGATATAGTCTATATTTGTGTAGTTTACAAAGTTTGCATTAACCACAAAGTAGGTGGAGAAGATGTCATTTTACAAGTGAGAAAAAAGACTGGAGAAATTACTTGCTCAGGATCGCATTTTGCTATTGAACGTTTTATGATTAAACTGACTTAGTACGACTCAAACCACACTCAAGATGATGAAAGGTTCTGCTGAGAATGTAAAGGAAAATGCATCAGCAGTTACTAAGTTACCATGACCAAAATAATTTCAGATTACTCTAACTAGAAATTAGCCAATTTTTATGTACCTTTTCCCCGAAATTAAGTAGGAATTAGGTACAGGTGAAGAAAAAAAATTAAATCAATTTTGTGTTGGTAGTTTTTGTTTTACTGTTCTGGTGAAGGATAAGGCAAAAATAGGGATTAATGGAGAAAAATATATATGTAGAAAAAAGATGGCCTCTTTAATGTAGTGCTTTTTCATTGCCAGAGAGGCTGCAGGTCAAATCAGGAATACCTGAATCATTGGGAAAGGAAGTTATTTTTCTCATCTGACCCAGCTCCATAGAAGACAGGGTGTTTAAGAAGGGCAGGTGGAAGGAAGATCCAATGTCAGACTATGCTCTTTCCTATTTCTTATGACAAACAGGCTTACGGGGTAGATGAGGACACATGAAGGTTCTCTGACTATGTGAGACCTAAACAAATGCAGTGATAAGTGTCAGGGCAGGAAATGAAAATCAAGAACAGTGCCAAACCTGTAGGAAATGCAGAGCATTTGTTAAGTATATTTAATTCTCAATGAAACCACCCAGAGTCTGTATTTTACTAGAAACATGAAAGATGATAGGGTGTAGATGGAAGACTCTTAGAAAAAAATCCTGAAAACAATAACATTTATCTGTTCATAAAGATATCTGGAAAATGAGAACCATCCTGCTTGGCAAATGCTTTGCTTTAAGGTACTGAGTCTACCTGGAAATTAATTTGAATTATCATTATTTTTTATTCAAAGCATGTGAAAACTAAATCAGCCTTCCTTGACTCTTAACATCAGGGATGCTAAGTGAAGCAGGAAAAAAGAACAGCAGCCATAAGTTGGGTATTGTGTCCCACAGAACAATGCAGAAGGAATTAGCCAGGGCAGTGGTATCTTGGCTGAGGAGGATCTCTGACTGAGGGGAAAAAAATTAGAGGCCCAGACAATCATTGTGGTTAAAATTGATTGTGGTTAAAATTGAAAAGTGTACAGAGGTAGTCTAAAGTGTATTTTCCTAGTTGATATGACAAACAGACTTACGGGGTAGATGAGGACACATGAAGGTGCTCTGACTATATGGGACTAAACAAATGCAGTGATAGGTTCCAGGGCAGGAAATGAAAATCAAGAACAGTGCCAACCTGTAGGAAATGCAGAGCATTTGTTAAGTATATTTAATTCTTGATGAAACCACCCAGAGTCTGTATTTCACTTTTGTAACATTGAAAAACCGGAAAGAAATATTCAGTTACTAAGGAACCAACTGTGATCATTTAGGTAAATAATACATTTATTCATTGTCAACACTGTTTACTGGTAAATACGATATGACCTTTAATTTCTAATCCTTCTTGCCATGAAAATAAACTGTCAACCAAAATAATTTGTTAATTTTTTTTCCTCTGGTAAAAAATTGTATTAAAAATATATGAAAGGCAAACTGACAATCTTTCAGTTAGCTCAATGAACCTTTCAGGTTTCATATATTCATTTTTATTTTGCATTTTTAAAAATTTTATTGAGTTGTAGTCTCACTCTGTCCCCCAGGCTCATGGCTACCACAGGCTTGATCTGCTGAGCTCAGGTGATCCTTATGCCTCAGTCTTCCAAGTAGCTGAAAAAACAGGTCCATGCCGCCATGCCTGGCTAATTTTTTAAAAAATTTATTGTAGAGGAGGGGTGTCACCAAGTTGCCCCGTTGGTCTCCAACCCCTGGGCTCAGGCAATGCTCTCAGCTCCGCCTCTCAAAGTGCTGGGTTTACAGGCATGAGTCACTTTGCTGGGCCATATATTCATTTCAAATAAAACTTTTATGTAGTAATCTGTGGCAGGAGAGAAAAAGTGGTTTTAAGAAGGGAAATATTATAAAACCTTCTGACACCTTGCAATTCCAGAGCTGCTCTCTTATTAATGTTTCTGGTTTGAGATGGTGGTGTTGTGGATGCAAAACCCCAGGATCCATATTCCATCCTCTTGGATAAAGCTTGTCAACAGAGATGTGTTGCTGTAGTCTTTGTTTCTAAAACCTGACGGTAACCTGTAGCTTTGAGCCACTTACTTTCTTCCTTTCCCTCTCCCAATTAATCTCCCTTTCCCCTTCTGTAGGTAACATTATTCAGTTTTTATTTTGATATAGATTCTTGAGTTAAAAGCCTGTATTCCCTCTTCAGTCTCAACACTTACTCTTCTGTCTTTGAATTTACTTCAGCTTGGGCTCTTACCATAAGAGCTTAACATGTTTATATTTATTTGTATACCTTTCTACACTCACATACGTTATGATTTTTCATTTTCAATATCAAAAAACTATATTCCCACCGAGCAGGGACTATATCAATTAATTTTCTTTGTAAAAATCTTTGCACATAGAATTACCTGAAAATAACTACTTGTTGAATGTATTTGAAATTCTGATCCTACTTTCCTCTGCATTGCTCAAATCAACTAGACGGTCACAGTCTTTATTGAGCACCTACTGTGTACCTACAATGATGTGAGCTACATACAAATTTTGAATATAAAGCACAAAGTCCTACCCTTAAGGAATTAAAATACGGTTTAGGGGCTAGTACTATAATTAATAAGCAATTAGATGGCACTTATGTATTCAACTGTGTGATGCTATCACATGTTTGTTCCTTCAGCAAGTATGTATTAAGCCCTACTTTATGCCAGGCATTCTTCTATGTGCTAGGGATATAGACTTTAACAAAACATATACATTTCTTTCCCTCGTGGAGCTTACTTATGTTCTGTTGGAAGAGGGAGACAATCAACAAACCAATGAGTGTGTAATATGCAAATAATAAGGTGGTGATAAGTGCTTTAAAGAAAAATGAAGCAGGGTAAGGGGTTAGAGATGGTGGAGGAAAGTGGACTCTCTTTTACGTAGGTCAGGCAGGCCTTGCTGATGGAGTGACATTGGAGCAGAGACCTGAATTAAGTAGGGAGTAAGCCACCTATAATTATCCAGGCAGTAGAATGCCAAGAGCAAAGACATTGAGGCTAAGCTCTTTGGCACGTCCATGGTGTAGAAGGGAGAAGTGTGGCTATAGCAGAGTGCGTGAACGGGAATGTGGCAGGCGCTGAGGCACAGAGATAGTTGGGGAAGAGAATGGTGCTGGAAGGCCCAGATCATGCAGAATTTAGACCATGAGTCTGGAGTTTAGGCTCTAGGTCAAGTCTGCAATGGTATTTAAAGCCTTAGGACTGGAAGAAATAATTTTAGATAGAGACGAGGGCCAAGGACAGAACCCTGGGGTAATTCCTAACATTTGAAATAAGGATCAGGAGGAGGAGCCATGAACAAATCTGGGTGTGGCCAATTAGGTAGAAAGAGCCTAAAACAACGTGGCATCCAGGAAGCAAGGGACTCTGCTCAAGAGGAATGTCATCAACAGTGTCAAATTTTGCTGACCAAGAACGGCCATTGGGTTTGGCAGTATGGAAACCGTCGACAATCTTAGCAGAAGAGGTGTCATGGAAGGATAGGTCCAAAGGATTGTTTGGTGAAAATTAAGAGAAATGGAGGATAGGAGATGGGGACAACTAATTGAGAAAGTGAACACACTTTCAGAGTGCTCACTCTACAGGGAGCAGATACATGAGGCAGTAACTGGAAGGAGATATGAAACAGTGGAAAGATCCTTTGGAATTTGAGTTACAAATCTGGAGCCCTTGTGTTGATCTGTCAGAGGTGAGTGACCCTTAAGCCAGATGTGGTGGTAGACACCTATAGTTCCAGCTACTCGGGAGACTGAGGCAGGAGGATCACTTGAGGCCAGGCATACGAGGTCATAGTGTGCTGTAATTGTGCCTGTGAATAGCCGCTGCACTCCAACCTGGGCAACATAGTGAGACCCGGTCCTTAAAGAAAAAAAAAGAAGAGCAAATGACCCTTGAGAAACCATTTTGCCTTTCAGGGTCTTGGGACCTTTAGCATAAAAATGAAAATAATAATACCTACCTATAATGGTGATTATAGGGGATAGTGTTTAGTAAAAGTTTGCCCTTTGTAAAGCGCTACATTAAATGCAAAAGTCATATCATCATTAGTGTTTAATAGAAATTCTAAAAGACAAGATCACTTGGAGGAAGCTGAGTCTTGAAGAAAATGGCTATGACTGATTATGTGGACTGAGGGCATTTGTTAAAGGCACAGTGAAGAAAAAGACCAGGGAATGTGAAGAAGGAAGGTGAATGACTGGATTGGAACAGTCCCTCCAATCCAGAATGTTGGAGAGAAGAGGAAAATCGAGTTGGTTAGGTAGAATTGGGCTAAATATGCAGGGCTGTAGAAGCCCCTCAGAAAAGTGTGAGTTGATGGAGCAAAGCGGTAGGGTGGCCCTGTGAGTTCTCTAACAGGATGGTTGAAAGGGAGGGCTTTGGATTGCCACCTGATTTGGAATTGCAGGGATTGGAGCGAGTTCTACCTGTCTGCAGAAGAGCTCCAGTGTTGTACAGCAACTGAGATATTGTAGTTTGATGGGGTAAGCAGGAGGAACCAAATATAAGGAAGACACAATAGGTAAGAGACGTATGGAGGCAAGGAAGCTGGAAAGGCACTTCCACAACCCAGGTGTGATTAGAGTCAGGAATGAACCTCATTGTTGGGAAATGTGTGTGCCTTTAAAGTCAGTATTAACATTCTCAGAGAAAGAAAGTGCAAAAGGAAAGAGTGTCTTAAGAAGAGGAAACGCTCGTGAAATGAGTCTGAGATCAGTCCGTTGACAAGAGTTTATTGAGTGCCTACTATGTGCCATCTCTGTTCACAGCAGTCCTCTGGGCACTCTTCCAAGCTCTGCTCTAACCATGGTCTCCAAACATGCTTAAGGGCCGGAAATGTGTGGGAGGAAGCCAAACTGTGACAGAGCCACGCTTACATTTCTTTCTCTTTTCTTTTGTTTTTGTGAGGGATGATCTCTCATTGGAATTTGTATATTCTTCTGTGCCTATCACATAATTTGCTGAGTGAACTAGTAATATTTATTAAATGAATTAGCAATAGTAATCAGTTGCTGCAGCTTAAAAAAAATGTGATTGGCAGTATAAATTACTAGCCTTAAAAAAGTTCACAGGTCAGCTGTGGCTAGAACACGTGAGCAACATGAGCAGATTTGGCTTGCCTAACTGCTGAAGAATATGGTAATTCCCAGCCTCCCTAGCCATTCATGTGACACTCATGCAAGTAAATAATCAAAATAAAAGACATGAATTAAGATAAAGAAAACGAAACATACAGAGAAACTCTGATTTAAAAAAAGTTTCCATTTCTGAGGAAATTAAGGAAATGGGTTCAAATACATGAAAGAATTCAGAATCAATGAGGTCCACTGCAGAGTTATTTATATCAATGTATGAAGTAACCCATGTTTGTAATTCTAAAAGTGTTGGTTGGATGAACCTCATTATTAGGAAATGTATGTGCCTTTAAAGGGAATAAAAAGGGACCGGGGCTGGTCCACCGCTGTTTTCTCAGCATTGAGTTGGTGGCATGTGACAGTTCTGCCATTGCTTTTTCTTGACATTGGTAGTCTCATAGAGCTGATGTATATCTGTGGGAGGGATGAAAAAGAATGCCACATAACATTGTACTTGAAGTTTTAGGTGAGGAGAAACAGATACGTGATTGAATGAGCTCTCCAATTGGCTAAAAATGAACTTCAAGCATGAAATAATGATTGCTCACTAATTTGTGGACTGTAATTTTGAATAATTCATCAGGGCTAGGATTCTGGTTTTAATGATTTGTGTGGTGACAATATAACACTTACTCACAGTAGAGTTTTTAAAACAGTGTATTTGTAATTGATGTTAAAATGATGAACTTGTGTTTGGGTTTTGAAGCAGATGTTCAGTGGTTAAGATTAACTTCTAGCAATGGTTTTGGAGGTTGAAACCAAAATGTGTATAAAAGTAAACATTTCCCTTTCAGAGCAAATAATTTGAACTTGAATGAAACTTAAGCAAGTAGGCATCGATTGCAAGTTAATTTTGACACACGTCTGGAAGGCATCACCGGTTACATAGAAAGCTATAGTGTAATATCCTCTCTCCATGCTCATGTGAGAAGAGGAACAAGCTGCTTGTCTAACCCCAGAATTGTACTGGCTGACCAGTGCCTGAGGCTGAAGTCATCCCCATTTGGCCCTACACGAGGGATGTGTGTGCTGGCACAGGCAGCTTCACAGAGCAGTGGCCATTTGTGTAATTGTACTGAAACAGGAGCACATCACAGCCACTTTCTCTTTCCTCCAAATATGATCAGTGACTTTTAAAGAAAAGGAGTCTTTACCAAATGGTTTAGTTCCCAGGTCACTTTTCTTTCTCATCCTAGAGCACAGGAAATAAAATGCGTGCAGATACTTTCCAATGGAAATAAAATGCATACGATTGCCCTCCAACAGTAATAAAATCTTTCCACATAGAAACAAGAGGAAAGGTCTCTACAAGGAAGCATTTATATCATCCCTAGACATATGAAAAAAGTGAGTGAATTGACTAAGACATAAAATATTAAAGTAACACTGTAAGGTGGCCTATATGGTCAATAGGTTGCTGTGGAGTCATTTTGAGTGCTTCTATTTTTCCGAAAAAGGAGATATTTTCTTTCTAACTGGGGAGAAAATTTCTTTCCAGCATTCATCTTTATTTTGTTTGGTTTATGTTGGCTTTTTCCCTTTTGTTTTGCCAATAGAATTAAAACTGATGGATTTTTCTCAGCGTAAGTAGCATATAGTAAAGCAATCGATACAGTGATACTCAAATTTATTTCAATGCTTTAAAAATATTAATTCTCCCTCCTTTTATTTTTGTTCTTCTTTTCCTTAGTTTACTTTTCCCTGGAAAGAATACAGTAATTCAGTCTCTTTGTTATTCTTCTCTAGCTGGATCATATTTGAGAGCGTACAGTGAAGTATTTGCATCCACATCTTCACTTTATTCTGGAAATATATGAATTAATGGAAATGTTTTTGTCTTTATTAATTTGTGAGCTAAATCTAACTAGATAATGAGTTGGACTCAGGGTAGATTGTTTCAAAAATAGAAAAATGTTCACAATAGCAGAGAGAATTTATCTCTTGAGTGATCATGTATAGGTTCTCTCTGTGTCAGGAATGATGTCTTTTCACTCTTGTATAACAAGGTCCTGGATCAGTACCTGTTATGTAGTAATTAACAGTAAAGTTTTCAAATGAATAAGTGAACTGTTCAGTGATTGCTAAACCTAACAGGTAACCTAAATATAAACATGATTATTTCATTTTTAGCAGGGTAGGATGATGACATGAGAATAATGTAAAATGAAATACACATTCTTTATTTTCTTTTGATAAGTGTCAGCTTTCTAAAGCTGTACCTACAGTGGCTCTTGGGTGGCATGAGCTGCTTCAGACCAGATTATTGTGTCCTTTGCTTTGCTCTCCACAGAGCTGGAAAAACCAGCTTAGGCCAATGTCACAGCATTATTCAATGCTTACTTTCTTACAGGAAATGGAGGAGTTTCCTCCTTCTGAATCTGTATATGATGCGCAGATGTATAGCCTCTCATTCACTTTTCTCATTTTAGTCTTATGAATATTTCCATATCATCAGTAACGTCAGAAGTTGTCAGTTTGATAGCCACAGGCACCTAACTGTGCCTTCCTAGGATTTATGGTTCTGTCAGTTGTCAGTACAAAACCTCTGCTGGGTGTGAATCACAATGTCTCTCGTTGCACAGTGGGACCGTGGCAGCCTCTGAAGTATTTGTCTATAACAACGCTGCTTCACTGCTTTCAAACACAAGGAAACTTTAAAGGGAGTGACGCTGATTCCTGAGTACACAAGATTTGCCATGTTTTGGGCCTTGTAAGATAAATGTTTATAAGCTGGGGAAATGCCTTGGAATTTTTATGTGACTCTTTTTCTTTGGTCTCCACCATAGTTCCTTATAATTTACCCAGTGGCTTTGGAAAGACCAGCATTCTTCTGAAAAAAGATTACCCACTTTGTGACATATTTATAAGTCTTGGCCAAGCCATTTCTTTTGGGCATTCCATAGATACTCAGAAAACTCCAAGTTCCTACTATAATCCCAGGGAATCGTTCAAAGACATTGCTCAGCAAAATTGTCTAAGGGCAGTGGAATGGAAATATGACAGCTTTTGGTTTATTCTTCTGAAATATTAGTCTTCCATGGTTAATAATCTGATCATATATTCATCAGCAACAGATAAATATTATTGGTCCAAAGAGTCCTATTTTCAAAGAATTCTAATTTTAGTACTACACTTACCTTGCATAGTAAATATTAATACTTAATTGATCTGAGCGAATATAAACCATTCAGTTAATAAAAAGGCAGCCTTGTCATATGCTGTAAGTTTAGAAATTTGCCTTCTATTTTGTATCTGTAGGAACTTATGAAAACCACTTCATTTTCCTGTGCCTTGGTTCCGTATCTATTAAATTGTAGCAGTAGCTCTAATCTTGAGGTGTTTAGAATACCAGTAATAATACCTGCATTCTATAGTATTTATGGTAACCCTATGAAGTAGACTCTAGTGTGATCTTAACTGAAATGTGAAGGAAAAAAGGACTAAAGAAATTTAGTAATGTGCCCAAGTCCTCAAACCCAGTGAGTTGCAGAGCAAGGGTTAGAATCCAGCATCAGCATCCAAGCCTGAGCTCTTGCCAGGCTGTGATGTATCTCTCACTGTGGTTTTGTAGCGATCTTTCAGGCTCTGGAGAAGGCTGGCCAGCCTGGTGCTGTTCTCTCTTCACAGGTGGCCTTGGTGAGCCCTTTAGGTATTATAATGCTTTGTAGTTTTTAGTAGGGATCTAATAGGAGTAAGCAGTTTGTCTTTTTCCCTCTTTCAGTCCCATAGAGTGATAAATACTGTTTCCACCCGACAGATTTTTGTCAGGAATGCTTTGTTTCTTACCAGTATAATTTGTATGCCTGAGCAGCTCATTGTCGAATCTTAGAACTGGAACAAAGACCACTTTGGTTCAGTTCATTTATTCAACAGAGAAGGAACTGACAGACAATTCCTGCAATGTTTTATTGAATATTAGGTCAGATTTACTGTCCTAAAATGTTCCTTTTTAAAATTACTCCTTTGAGCAAATATTTTATTTCTCTTTTTTCTAACCACCAAGAGTCTCTTAGACTTGTCGCCTCCACTTCCTCATCGCCTACTCACTCCGAGACTCCTGCTGTCTGGCTTCTGTTCGCCCGGCTTGACTGAGACTGCCGTCTTGAAGGTGCTAGCAATGGTACACACCTCACTCTGGCAGACTTTCTCTCAGTCTTCATCATCTTTGGTCCCTTTGTGGCTTGTAACCCTGTTGATGAACTCTTTTGTCTCTTTTGTCTTGACTTCTCTCATATTGTATTCTAATTTCCTCCTGCCTGTTTGGTCCTCTTCCTCTTTTGCTTTATCTTTAAGACCCTCACCTGATTCTACAAGTGGATATCACAAAAAGTTCTGAACTTGACTTTCCTTTCTTTCTGTTTCTTTACTTTCTCATCCAAGGTACTATCACACAAGCTGTTAACTTGACTTTATGAACAAATCTTTATCTTTCTTTCTGACCGTCTTCAATGTCCCCATTTCTCTTATCCTTAAAACGAATGCTACAAAATCCTTTTGGTCTTTAAATAATATATCTCTGTAAAAACGATCCTTTCCCTACCTTAATATAGGGAAATGTAGTGATACACTAGCATTACTAACTATTCTTCCAGCTGCCGGCCTCTTTCCCATCAAAGTTCTCTTCACAGTGCTGCAGCTCCATCTTCCTGAGTCTCAGCTTTGGCCAAGTCAACAAGAGAACTTCAAGTTCTTCATGTTGTGAAACCCTCAGTGGTGCCCTACATGCTATCCAACCAATTACAGGCTTCTCAGGCTGTTTCTCAGTGCCCACAATAACTTAGACCAAACTTATCTTTATAACTGCAATCACTTTCTTACACACATTCTAGCCCAGTAATTCTCAAATGTATTACAACCCACACCTTCTTTTTATAACAAATAATTATCTCTCTTTACTTTTCTGAAATTTAAATCTGTAGGTTTTCTATACAGTAGCTATATAATTTCCAGAAGATCAATATAATGCCACATCTGTAGTATAAAGAAAAATAAACTTAATTTAAAACAAAATTATATTTATATACTTTAATTTTGAAATACTTGGAGAATATATTAGAAAACATAATGATCCAGCTAGCTGTTTGAACATGTGTAGAGCTACCTTGAATGTTACAGCTACAAATTAAGATCGATGTGGGTGTCACTCATAGCTCAAACACCAAGAGCGAAATTACTGTTGTTGAGGTTTTCTGAAATGTAGAGCATCTCTTGCTGAAGTTCCTAATAAAACAAAGGGTGCTTTGTCCTTGGTTTCTAGATAGTTTTATTCCATAGTTTTATAGTTTTAGAATAATCCAATATGTTAAAAGTATAGGAAAAAAATCCTTTGTATTTAAGTAGAGCTAGGTTCTAGGCTCAGGTAATTACAACCAGATTTTTTCACCTATTTGAATTTCTGATGTGTTTTCCAAAAGTCATGGGGAATGTGGATTACCTTTTCATTCTGTAGGACTATCCCATGCATTCATTGCAGGACAACTAGCATCCTTAGCCTCTGCCCACCAGATTACCATCAGTCACCCACAATCATTTAACAATCAAAACTGCCTCCACAAACTTCCATAACTCCCCAGGGGTTCTTGCTACCTGTGCTGTTCTAGCCAAACTACTCTCTCTGTTCCTGAACATGTCGTTCCCAATTGCCCATCTCTTTTCATGTGGTGCCTTTGGCTTTGAATATGTTTCTTTCGTTTCCACCTTTTGAAACCACACCCTTTTGAAACTTTATCTCTCTGGCTTAAATGGTATATACCCTATTCAGCTTTCCTCCAGGAGGGATGTCTGTCAGTCTAAAATCTTGCAGCACGCAGCCTGCAACACTTTACAAATTAAAACACATTGATTCATGTTAGTTATTTATGTATAGCTACTACCCCACCTACCAACTTGTAAGAACCTTGAGGATATAGACCCTTTATGATATTTACATGTTATAAAGAGTTACACCCAGTGGTTCTAGCAAAACACCTTGCATATAGTAGGTGTTCAATGCATGTTTATTGGATAAATGAAGGGATAATTTTAAAAGAATGCTTATAGAAAAAAAACAAAAGGAAAGGTTGGTTTGATTTTAACATGTAAAACTTACTTCAGTTTTTATAATATTTACATTATATCTTCATGTCATAAACTTGTAATAGTACAAACTATTATCAGAAAAGCATACAAAAAGACTATAGGTTATGATTTGGTCTGTACATATACTTCTGAATGTGTGTTCATTGGAATTATTATTAAAGATAAGATCATTTACTACACATAGCAAGAGTTTGGAGCAAAATTAAATCGGCATTCAAACACTGCAGATAAAATGTGGATAAAGTGCCTCTTTTTCATTCCATTCTGAAATGTACAGATAAAATCAGCTTTTAAAGTCAATCAGGATACCCATGCAATTTCCTCGTTTTTCCCCTTTATTCAAAAACCTCAAAACCACTATGGGTAATTCCCTCAAGATCTACTTCTAACACATACAGTCTAAAAAGTAAGCAAGATTTCCATGAACTGAAAGCTTTCAACTTTTTTGAGCATCCCTCTCCAATGACATGGGCTAGGAAAGCTCAGTGCTCACTCCACCCACCTTTCATCTCTAACTAGAGGAGCATGAAGCGTTTGTGCAGTCTTTCCTGCCATGGCTTCATTTTCTGTCATCTTAACTCCATCACGAATCCTCAGTCTACTAACAATATCCGTATGAAAGAAATCAGACCCCTTCGACAATGAAAAACACATTTAAGCTACTGCACACCACCATTGCCACTGGAAAAGTAGATATTTTTTTTTGTCAGTCCAACTGCAGCTCCCTGGCAATGTGTAGTTTTCATGGTAGTGTTTTCATTTATTAAATAATTAGTCAAACCATAGGTGCTAATCAATAAAAGTATTGTTACTGTTTAGGATGATGAGAAACTTAGCAGCTCTTTGTTTATAATTTTTTCTGAAGTAGGAAGTATTTGTCTTTGAATGTAGAGACCATGTAAAGTGATCCAAGAAAATGATATGGCCACATGACAGTATTAATTTTCATTACATTTTTTCCATCTCTTGTCTCAGATGCATTTGAATCTTGCCCAGTCCTCAGCTTGATAGAAAAAAAGCCCAGACTTTGGAGGAATCAGTCAACTAAAAATCAGCTCTTCTTGTAGTATGAGGGACACAATGGAATATAAAGATGTGTTCTGTCTTCAAGGATTTTACACAGAGCTGGGAAGCTTAGAAGTATCTGTCAGAGGAGATTACAAAGGAGTATATGATAATTGTCACATGAATGATACAGACAGATTTCAGGGTTGAGATCATTGTGGACCCTGATACTCAAAAAAGGCAACCTGGGCTCCATCTGCATCCAAGATTGTCCTTGGATCAGACTATCCTTTCTTTGATACACAAAAATACTTCTCTTGGTCTCTATGACTTTCTTTCTTGGGGCTCAGAAAATGTGCCTTTGGTAGCACCATGGTTGGACATTAAAATGTCTCACTTCCAGGCAGTGTCCCTTTGGAATATATATTTACATATTCCCCTAAACAAATATGTTAGCTCTGGACTCTGGTGGGTTCTGTGACTTTTGGGAGAGCAAAAAGTTTACCTGGAAATTAAACTGATTCATTTTATTCCACTCCCTCTACCACTCTGTCCCAGAGGAATTGTTGTAGGCTTTATGGATTTAAGTCCCCAAATTTGAAATTTGACAAAAGCTTAAATAGTAATGACACTGTGGTAATCATAATGGTATAGCTTTTCTGTTTTGCCAGTTAGAACCAAGGAAAAAAAAAAATGAACCCAGGAGCCATCTTGGGACATGGATATGTGGGAGTTGGGATTGGGAATGGGAAATTACTACCACATTTCTTCCCATCTTTTTAAGCAAAAGTGCCTCAACTTTTAAGTTTGGTAGAGTGAGTTCTACTCATTGGCTTCACCAGATTTGTTACATCAAAAGGCAGGTCCAGAACAAAGCAGTTCCTGGTTGTAAGGAGTATGTATGGCTTCCTTATAAAGTGCTAGTGTTTGGTGGGCATTTATGGATATAAATCAGATAATTTATTCTCTCTTTTAAATTGTTAAATAAAAAGCAGGATGTTTTGTGCATATTTCCCCCTGTGCGGTACAGAACTCAAGCAGTATCTACCCCCCTCATTCCAGGCATCTTCAAAGCTATTTAAATTAAATAGAATAGTCAAGAAGATGTTGTCCGATTATTACATTAAAATGGGAAGCTAGGTATTCTGTTAGTAATTAACTTTCCAGACCTACCTTCCTTTTCTCTGTTGAGCTCTGATTTTTTACTTTGAAGGGCACATTGTAGAGTTTTGTCTTCTTTCTTTGACAGAGCTCTGTTCTTGTTTTAATGTTGCAGCCAGTATACTATTGAAGTTAAACTTTGGTACTACTTGTGTTTTAAGAAAATAAATCTGATAAATGAAGATGAGTAGAATCTTTTTTTTTAATTTAAGAAGTTTCAACCAAAACTTGTTTGGCAGCATAGTTCTCACACATGACTAGGCCATTTCCAATTGTTTCTGTTTTTCAGAAATTTTAAGATTTTTTAGCTTGTTTTTCATTAAAACATTCCCTTGGACTGTGAAAAACAAAATAGCCTTAGTGTTGGCCGGTGCAAAAACTAGATGTAAAAGTATTAATGGAAGTGAAGGGGAGAAGAGGGTTTCTTCCACGCAGTCTGTTAATACATATCAGAAACAGATAGCCAAAGGGAGAAACAAAATTTAAGTTGGGTGTCAGCAACCAAGGCACTGTTTCAATCAGATGTATATGATGTTGGAGTTACGTTCCCCTCTTCCCTAAAAAGAGCATCCTTAGGTTTTCTCCTATTCTGCCAAGTATTCCCTCCTAGGCATTCAATGTGTTCTGCAGGCCACACACACAGGAGCAAGGCTGTCTGTCACAGAACCCAGATGCCCAGCTGTGGAAGATATTCTTTCAGCAGCATCCGTCTGCTTCTTGGCAAGACTTTTAGGCCGTCTAAAGAAAACAGTCCTGGAACAGACTCTGGGCCTGCCTTGTGGTTAATACTGTGCCGGCTTGTATCTGGTTCCTGCTCTGACCTTGTGGCCTGGACACTGCTTTCCTTATAATTTTTGTCTCTGTCTCTCTGTTTTAAAGAATGTGATTTCAGTTCAGTTTGGTGAAACTCCTGTGGACATCTAGAGAAACTCTACTTTTTTTTGTTATTTCTTTACTGATTCAAAGAGAGGTGGGTGGGTATTGGAAGGCAAATATGGGAGGAAAAGAAGATCTTTCTGCAATGTGCCAGGTACGTTAGCAAATGAAAAACAGTTTTCACCGGTTCATTTTCACACTTAATGATCTTCAGTAGTCTGAAAGGGAAAACTGGTTCATTTTATAGCTAACTGCTGTAAGAAAATTCAGATTAAGGGGCAGCCTGGCATGGGTTAGCATATTCTGTTCCTCAGGGAATATTCTTCGGCTTAAAGGGTGGTCTTCTTTGAAAGAACTATTTAATAGTTGTATTCTTTGGTTTAAATCTTTATTTTTACAGTATTTGTGTTGTTCGGCCTTTGTGCTGATGGGATTTTATTTTCCCATTCTCTTGATTGTTTTAAGGTTAGCAGTTGAATGTTAGTAGAATTTACACAAGGGGGTGGTTCTCCATCCCCTCACCCCCAGCTCTATCCTCCTCCAGTCCTCCCCAAGTCTTCCCACCTGCCAATTGTGTCTGCAGTAATTTCCCAGCAGCTCTGTTGACTTCGGGAGATGTAGTATTTCTGGTTCTTGGTGTGTGTGGCTCTGTGTGTGTGTATTTGCCTTAATATTTAACTGATAATTAGTTGTTACTTAACTCGGAAGACTTGTTCATCTCTCTCCTTTCCTTGGATCTACTCTGAGAATTAGCATGCGGTAGTCAAAGGTGAAGGGGGGAGTGCCTGGTGCATGACGACAGGTGCTAATCTTCAAGGAAATTTACCTTGCATTCCACCCATTAAGGGTATGGTACATAAAAATGGCTTAATGTCTCTTTGAAGGTGTCAGCAGGCATGTGTGGACCACACAGAATGGGTTTCACTGAAAGTAATAGAGTGAAATTGTCTGCATAATTATTTTCGTTGGATTGAGAATCAGCAGCCCTCTTTGGGTTCAGGAAATAAACCTCTGTTAAAACCATATGGCACTATTCTCAGAAGAGATGTTATTACAGGGCCACTTCCCTCTGAAATTTTGAGTCAGGAGTTCTTGAAAGGAGTCACATATGTGTGAGAATGAATGTCAAGTTTTCTTCCTCAGGCTTAGTTGTGAAAGTCAGATGTTTTCTTTGCTTTTTCACAAAGGCCATCATGGTCACCAGGTATAAGGCTCTTGGAAGAAGCAGGTTGAGCTGCAGCAGCACAGCCACTTCAGGTATAAATGTTTGAATTATTATCTGGGCCAGATGATTTTGTTCTTAAAAGAAAAATTGCCCCAATCCGGTGAAACGTGATTTGTCACACTGAAAACACATCTTGAAGTCAGGATAATTGCGTTTTATCTGTCCAAACCCTTAGTGCAGAATTAGTTGACTTTGCTGTTTTGATTTTCCTTTGCTCAGTATCAGTGGCCATAACATTTTCTCTGTATTAGTTGTTTGTCACGGTGCTAGTGTGCCCCCAAGATAGCTATATTAGAGTAAAAGGTAAAGTAAGAATATACAATTTGTATAATGGCTAGGGAATATGTGGGGATAAAGTAAGGTACATATATTAAATAAAGTCCACAATATTTTCTTGTTATGTGCATGCATTTAAGTATATAATGCAATATGTGCATTGTAATGAATCATTGTGGATTTCATTTTTTTGTGGGGAGGTGGGCAGTCTTCCTGTTTAGTCTTTGCAGTAGAAGAAATATAAGCAAACCGCTGATATTTGTTCACATCTGTTACTAAGCCTGGAATCTTATCAGAATCTGTGGAGCTTAGTCTGGCTGTTGGTAATGCTGAGAAGTAGAAATGTCTCTTTGAGCGTCATACTCTCAGTGAAGACTTAATAGACATTAAGTCCAGTTTTAATTTCATATCCTAGAGGAAAAAAACAAGATAACCCATGACTGAATGGTTGAGAAAGCTTCTTCTATTGCCTTAGGTGTTTTTGTAGTCAGAACTGTTTTTTATTAGCTAGTATGGCTGCTAGCATATAGATCCTTCAGTTACTGACCCACACTCTGGATTCAATTGTTTATTCAACAAACACTTGTTAGGAACCTACCATATGAGCTTTAAAAATGGCTACGGGAATTCAGAGGTGGTCATTCCTGGCCCATCACATGGTCCAGAAAGAAGTTTAGTCTAAATTTAGGAGATAAGGCAAGGATACAATGACAGTGCTTGTGTGGCACAAAGTGATAAAGATCAAGAAAGGACAAAAGAAAGTGGTAGCTGAAGTGCCATGGGAGATGGAAGGAAGGTTTTGTTGAAGTTAAGGCATTTGAGCTGAATTTAGAAGATTAGTAATTGGGATTATTGGCAGAAATTCTCAGATATTTAACTCTAGGTAGATAGATGGTGACCTTCAGAAGACTAACACTGTGTCTTTTACTTTTGTGATGAAGGAAAAAAAATCACTCCTCTTGTCGCTGGTTCCCTTTGCAGGTCTGCTAATGGAAGTTATAGCATGGAGATAAAATAGCACATGCCTTAATGTTTGGCTCAGGTGGTTCCTTCTACCTTTACCATTATTTGGTCTTCCTATTAATCTAGGGCCTACTCAACATTCAGGGCTAAATTCAAATGCTACTTTCTCTAGTACTTCATTCTGTCTTTTTTTTTGGTTCTATGATGACTGATTTACCCTATTGAGCTGCACCATTACCAATGTGATAACGTTGTTGCATATTGTAGACCTTCAACTGAATGTAATTCAGTTGATCAAAGTAGATCACGTAATTGAATGAATCCTTTAAATACATATTGAAGTTTGTTTTTGAATCAGTGTTAAGGAGGACATCTTTATACTGTGAACTGATACAGAAAATTATAGACCAGCCTAGGGGCTAATTTTGAATTAATAGACATAAGCTCATTATAAATTCAGTAGAGATGATAATCATAATTTTTTCAAGGGACATTCTAAATTGCTCTAGATTTTAGTAGCCTCTGGTGTTTGGTTTTCATATACAGAAAAGGAAGAGGTTCAGAAATCTTCAGGCCAGCTTGGTGGCTCAGACTGTCTTTTCCAAGTTCCTTTATAACCCATGTTTATTAGTCGTGTTTATTAGTCAAGTTTGCAGCTCTATAAATAATATCACTCAAACTATTTGCATTGGAGCCCTGCCATGCCTCCACCAATAACAGATGGATTTCTTTTTCCATCCCCATATATATTCTTCAAGGTTTGTTACTTTCTGATAGACAACAGGAGTGAGAATGCAGAAAAGGAGAGGGTGGAAAGGGGAATTTATCGTATTTTCTTTTATTTCCACATTTTTCTTAAGCTTATTGGAGTGGCAAACGGTAGGATAAGAAGTCATCAGATACACTGCTCCATGACATGCAGGGAGCCTTCAGGGAGGAATCTTGCTCAGAAGATATGCAAGGGAGGATGATTAATTCTAGAGATTTTTGCTGTCGCTTCATGTTTTCTTTTGATCTCCCTCATCTTTGATGCTGACTCTGATGCTGGCATTCCCAATGTAATATTTAGACCAGAACACATTTTACTTACTCTCTGACCTATGCAAGTGCTGGGTATGGAGCCACAGTGTAACTGGGCCCAGAAGGACGGATTGCCTTGCATTTGAGAGGGCTTTTAGGCCCATTTGCTTAAAATCTTGTCTCTTGACCAAGATTGGATTCAGAAGACAGTATACTTGCTTATAACCACCATTAGCAGTATCCTTATACAAAGATGTTCAGGAAGCAGTTAGAAATACGAGTCTGAAGTTTAGGAGATACTGGAGATACATTTTTGTCCCCATAGAAACTTGAAGTCATTGGTTTTGATGAGGTCATTTGAGGAATAGGTATGGGATGAAAGGAGGGAAGTGATTCTTTTCACTATTTTGGCCAAATTAACTTTATGTCCTTGGGCTGGAACAGAATGTTCTATTGCCAACCTACCCTGGGCCCCTGAAGCATCGAAGTGTAGATTGAAGCCATGTCAGTAGCTATTCTCTGGGTTGTCTCTACCACTGGTTCCTCCTCTGTCTCCTCTTTCCTGAATCTCTCCTCTGACTCCTCTTCCTTGCCTACCCCTCCTAAATGTTTGTACTCCTTTGATTTCCCTTTTAGAAGCTTTTCTCCAATCATTTTATACCTGTTCCCCGAGTATCCTCATTTACACCATTAGCTTTGCGCTCCTGTGACCACTGAAGATGCATCTTCAGCCTCTTCTGAACTGCAGACTTATGTCTTTATTTTGCTTCCTGAGCATCTGTACCTGAATATGTCCTATGGGTATTTCAAACTTGTGTCCAACACAACATTATGGATTCCTCCACTGGAATGGGGAAACACCTACACTTTACCACAGTTCCTTGTCCAAACGTGAACCTCCTCCATTTTCCCCAGTTTTAAGTGCTTGACCATTCACCCAACTGACCAAACCAGAAGCCAGAGACTCATCTCCTCTGCTTTACTTCTTACATCTCCTTGTTCCACTGTACTGTTATCCCTCTATTCTGTGTTTACTCTACATCTCTAGTCTATGTCTCAAATGCATTCCCTCATATCTGTTCTCACTGCTTTAGCTTAGTTTACTCTCTCATTGTCTCTTGATCTATAATATAAAAATAACTTCCTAACTGGTTTTATGCCTCTAACTGTACTTCCGGCTAAATCTATCTTCCCTTGTAAGCAAAGCAGTCTTCCTTAACTGTAAACCAACTTATGACACACCCTTGCTTAAAATACTTCAGTGGCTCCCTGTTATTTGCAGGATGAAGTTCAGACTTTGTGACGTGGTGACAAGGCTTTTCAGCATCCGATCTGCCCAACTGCCTTCCACCCACATCCTTGTGGCTGAACTCCAACCGTGCCATATTGCTTCACTCTACACTTTCTTATCTCTGTGCCTTTGCACCTGCTGATCCTTCCGTTTGGAATGTCATTTTCTTCCACATTTGCTTGACTAAATTCTACTATTCTTTAAGTCTATTCAAATGCAGTCTTCTCTGGGAGGTCTTCCTGACTGCTCTTGGAAGTTAAGATTTAATCTTTGGTTGTCTGTTTATACTTCAGTTATGCTGTTTATCATACTGCAGTAATTATTTTTAAAATGATGCCTCCCAGTATACTGTGAGCCCCCTAGTTTAGGATAGTTCATGGTACATAATAAGTGCTTAGGACATATAATTGATAAATGATTATTATGCTTGCATAGTGGTTTTACCTGTGTAGGACATTTTCACCTCTTGTAATACTTCATCCTGATGACATCCCTGTGATGCAGATACTTTGATCCTGTTTGACAGATGAGGAAGTTGAGTCATAGGAGAAAGTTGAGTCATAGAGATGATAGATTATTTGCCAACAACCTCACAACCAAGTTGATAGCAAAGCTAGGAGTAGACTCCTAAGTTTTCCTGCTCCTTGTATAGTCAGGTCCGGATTTCAATATGGGATTCTCCTTTTTAGACACTGCCTTGGTCTTTTAACTATTCCATTAAGTTCACTAATTGTGTGTGCATGTGTGTGTATGTTCATGTGTGTTTGTTTGTGGAACCCATAGTGATGGGGGAGGAATCCACAGCATTATTCAATCTTAGGACTGGAAGTTAGTCTGTTATTTTACAGATGAGAAAGTTCTGAACCTGCGAAATTCATGACTTGTCATTAGTGGCAGGATCCTGTCTCCTTTCAGTCACATGTTCTCTTTCTTACTACCTTTTGGGCAATTATCAGTTCCATGGGACAGTTTCAGCATAGAAAGGTATGTTCAGTACTCACAAGGGTTTTTGGTGTCACGGTACAAATAGAGTATAAAGTATGTTGAGCCTTGGGAGAACAGCATACGTAATTACCTAGAAAGAGACCCGGTGCTCATATTGTAGCATCACTGTTTCTTGGCTGGGACTCTCTTCCTCTCGGTACATATATGTATGCATAAAGAAGAGACAATATACATTTATAACCATATGTATATATATATGTGGAAAAGTAATACATTGTAATGGCCGAAAGAAAAAAATCTCACGAAACTGTTGTTGCTGATTAAATAGTTCAGCATGAAGCCAGCAGACAGAAAACGTAACACTACACATACTTCTGAAAGACAAAAACAGTTTTAATTTCAATACATGAAGGTTTAAAAAAAAATATTAACCCACACCATCCCATTTCTCTTGGCTTGAGAATAATGCGCTTTTCTAATCTGTTGTGCCTTTAAAAAAAAAAAAAAGTAAAACATGCTATCTTCAAACTCCATTTAACACTACTTAAGAGTCCCTTTTATATAACAATAACTTGATCCTACTCAAAATACTTGGCACCTTTAGTGACAGAGTGGAATGTAAGAACACTTTAGCAGATCTGAATGTGAGTAAACTCCAGTAGTTTTGGATTGAAGAGGTAGAGTTTTCAGTTCCTTATTCAGAGTTCACAGAAAATAAGAATACTGGGATTAACACAAGAGACTCCCTTCATTACACATGACTGAATAAAGCAATTATCTGTCTATCAAGATGAGTAAATTGTGCAACAGCATTAAGGAAGGGTAGATGGATAGGTGGATAAATGCTATTCCATCGGAAAAGGGTGCTGATGTATGAGGTAATCCTTTGAGTTTAACTTGTAAAAACTGTTTTATTTTGGAGTTTATATCATGTTACCCTTGCAGCTTAGAGAGAGATGATTTTTCTTCTATTGTTGACTGCATTTTTCAGTTCTTTACCCATCTGAATTTTATTAGGGGGGTTATTTCAAAGATGTCTCTTGTTTAATCATGTTTAAACAATCTGTTTAAGACCTGTTGTGTAGATATAAACACAATAGTCCTTTAATGTCGTAAAACAGACTTCTGACAGACGTAGCACATAACAGACATCCATCCATTATTGCTTAAGCTGCCATTCCTTCCATGCCTGACCTGAGAGGGTAACCACAGAGCTCAGCCGACAGCATTCGCTGGTTAGAAGACACTGACATGTGCCCCTGTGCCGTATTAATGTCTAGCAAACAGAGAATTTCAGAGCAGCATACAACTGGAGAGGCCTTAGACTAGATTAAAACTAAGTATCTTAAATCTATTTTAATGGCTGTGTTTACATCTCCTTCTTCTTCATTCTTTAAAAAAAGTAATCAGGTTTTGCAAGCGTTAAGAAAACCACCTCCTCTTGCCAGCTGGCCTAGGTCCAGTTTAAGCAAGAAATCCCCCCCCCCCCCCCCCACTTTTTTCCTGTCTCTTTCTTTTTTCTTCTTCTGTGATCTTCACTGCCATTCAGCACAGCAAGACCAGGCTGCAGGAGCTGGCTGACTTTTTCCTTGGATATTACATTTTAACATTTTCTTCCTGTTATAGAAATGAGAAAATTGAGAATGATGTTCCGTTGCTGTAGCAGCAAATTTCAAGAGAAGAACTCTTTGCCCTTTTTAATTACTTCTGTGTAGTGTTTCTCTTTGTTTAAAACACATACTCTCTTTCTGTCTCTCTGTTTCTGTCTCTGTCTCTCTCTCCCTGTCTCACATAAAATATGCACAAACCATAATAATGAAATAGAAACAGAAAGGATTGCATGCTAAGGAAATTGAGCCAGGATTCAGGAATTGCGTGACAGTCTGTTTGTAGACTTGTTGTCACTGTACTCTTTGAAGAATAATGCCATCCATGTTTAGCTGGATTGGCAAATAAACACTGATGCTTTTTGTTCAACTATGGAAACTGTGATTTCCATTGCTTAAAATGTTACCATTTAAAAAATCTTTACCTCTCTCAGTGGGGTCTCTATAAGTGCTTAGAAACACAAGGAACTGTGGTGTATGTGAATATATTATAGCAAGAAGGCATAGGAAATGTTTTTAGATCTAAAGCACTCGAATTTTACTACATTTTGGAAATTAAGTGTAGACATAGAGAAAGATTTTTTTTTGTTCTTTTCTCATAAAGTGAAGGGAGAGATGAAGATTCAGATGGCCCAGGATGGTTGTGGATGTTGAGTTGAAATTAGTAGGAGAACAAGATGTGTTGTGAGAAAATGGAGTCAGAAAGTCTGGGTATAATGTAATAAAATCTCTGAGGTAAGCTTCTGTACTTTTTCTTAATATGTTCTTCTGGTCTCTTTTCTTGAAGTTTTCTTTTCTTTCTTTCAATAACAATCTGGTCTGAAGAAGAGCAGGCCAGGGAACTGCCTTCCAGTGTCACTGCCTAGATCCCTGACTTCAAGCAAGTCTTGGTATTTTTCTGGGCATTAATTACTTTTCTAAAGTGAAGAAACTGGTCTGACAAAGTTCATATTCTCTCCCAGCTCTGAAAAAAAAAAAATCTCAATTTATGTAATTTTACTTTGAATGAGGGTAAGGAGGGATAGAAGCATCTCTTGGAAACAACAGGCAAAGTCAAGAGTAACAGGTTTGAAATGAGAAAATATCAGAGAGGTTGGGGATTCAGAGGCATATTGGATTAGAGGTGAATTAGGACATGGGAGTGGGGCTGTATTGAAGCTGACTAGGTTCCTGGTTAGTTCTTTTTTTCCTGCCTGCAAAAAAGTGTTACATTTCCTCTTATGTATTTCCATGATGCTTTAATTTGTTCTTTCTTTAAATTTTTAAAATCCTTTTTCTCTTCTTACGTCCTATGGATTTCTTTTTCTTTAGATGTATCGAGTTTTTTGATTCTGTTATTTCAAGAAAAAGTATATACTCTAAGCACTTGTTTATTAGAAAGTATTCCCTGATGTGTGACTGATATTGGCATCACCTGATAGCTATCTTTTCTTCCAGATACTGTATTCTTGGATTGTTATGATTTGCCACAGCCTAAAATCTAAGTTATAAAAGAACTTGCATTGATATACCTGCAAACTAATATTGCACAATTATTTTACTTGTGTAACTATTTATTGAAATAATAAATAAGTATACAAGAAACATTTAATTCGTTAACTTTTACAAGCCTAAATTTTGAAAGGGTAGGTTTTCAGTTCTCTCTCACACACATTTAATTGCATTTTAAAGATGACTACATATGAGATTGAGAGACTGAGCTTTTTGTCACTGATCTAAACTGGTGCCTTTTATTTTTAAAAGAAAGCAAATTCAGCTTTTTACATTTTTTTCCTATGAACTGGAGTTCCTAGAATATTTCTGTGGAGTCTTTGGCTTAACTATGTAATTATGTCTCTTGAGTAGATTATATTTTTCTTCCCATAATTATGTTTTACCCAAGAGGCTGGAAAGGCTTCAGACCTCTTTTGGGTGAAATTGTTCTTCCTTTTCTCTCTCTTGATAAACTCTGAATCCTACATGCCTGACTCTGTTCAAGGGCTGAAAGGAGGCTGTTGAAGATGTGTGGTAGTGATTATAATTTTTTCCTTTGGAAATTGGTTTATATATTAAGAGGGTCCCTTGGAGAGAAGCTCTGTTAGCTCATTTTTGAAATACCATCAGAGAAGAATCTTCTGGGAGATTTGTTTATTATCTGTGGTCCTCTTTCTGAAGACACATACTACCATTGCTCTAGGGCTGTCTCCTCTCATGAGCTGTCCTGTGTCATATTCCATGACTGTTAATTTCTGGTGGCTCAGAGCGGCGAGAGGCCTTAAACATGAAGACAGTTTCTTAGACTAGCTCATTGTTGTAGTCCAGAAATAGTTTTTGACCTGAACCAGACAGCATACTCCTAGGGAAAAAGATGACTCAGCAGCCTTTCCCAGCAAAGATTATAGACTCATCAATTTTACTGTGGGAAATGTTTCCCAATAACCAGCATTTTTTTCCTCCTCTCTTTTACTGGACAAAAGGAGAGATAATTTTAAATGTATCCATGTTCTTATGTATTAATTCGACAACCACTTGTGTGTCTTCTCTGTACCTAGGCTCTAAATTTGTTCTAGACATAAAATGTGATACCCATTCTCAAGGAGTTCATAATCAAGTCTAGGAAAATCTAAGATAAGAGAGTTTGAAAATTTGTATAAATATTTTATGTCAACTCACCATAAGTTAATGCTTACTGAATGTCTACTGCACTTACATATAACCATTGGTAGTGGGCAAAAAACAGTTGTAGCTACTGTCAGCTTGCTGAGATAGAAACCAGAGAATCACCAAGACCCTTGAGACAGAAAACACCAGAACAATGTGATGACTGAGTGGGGACTGGGGAGGAATTTTGCCAAATGGAATTGATGGGGAGAGGTATTCCAAGAGGAGGAGACAGCTTGAGCAAAGGTATGGGGCCTTTTTGAACTGTGGATATAGACAAGTACAGGGTAGAAGCAGTGCAGTTTTAGCCATTGGAAATGGGAGTGACAGTGCACGTTGGGACTATATTTTCCTTGTCCTTGTTTGCTGGGCTCAAGGGTGCTCCATTTAGTTCAATAGGCAGTGGAAGACAGTTGAAAGGTTTTGAGTTGGTAAGTGACATGAATGTTAAGATTTGGGGGTAGAAAGAATTTTGGAAGTTATGAAAACTAATCATTTTTGGTAGGTGAGGAATCTGTGGCCAGAGTTCCTTTAAATCCCTTCCTATGGTCATCTGATTAGTTGGTGCCCTTTCCAACATGCCAGGCTGCACCTCTGGTGCATCAGCCATAGGCCAGAGGTTAGGAAGTCCATTCCTGTAGAAACTATAGGAATGGACTTGAGTGAATGTGGGGTCTGGTAAAGGACATGGCAAAAGTATGAATTTTGAGTCTGGGGGACTAGAATATTGTGATCATGGAAATAAGGAAATTAGAGGAACTGGTTGGGCCTGTTTGTGTTGGGGGGAGTGGTAAGAGGCAAATAACTTTACTAAACATGACAAGAGTATAGGTCTTTGATTTGTAGACTCTCACAAACCACCAGTGAAATGTAGTCATCTGATTGTCAACAGGGAAGTGCTTTTCTCAATAGTATTCCATTTTCACATGTATGTAGGAACCAGAAAATCAAAGTTTTAAATCTAGAGCCTCAGCATTTGGATTGGAACTTTCTGTGTCTTCCCTAAGAACTGATTTGAGTCTGTGTAATCTTCCCTGTTATATAGCTTTTGCTAGAATCCGTTGACTGAACTCCCTAAGGTATAGCAAGTATCATCCTTAGTAGCAGAATTCCAAATAATTTCATTTGGAATTGAATTATGACTTTAAAATAGTCCAACTCTCCCCATAAATACACTCCTTCATGTACCACTGTCAGTAGGGAGATTAGAACTGAAGGATCTCATTGTTTTTTTCCAGAACTGCTATGGAATAGCGGCCCTGTTGACATATAACCAATTAACTCTGAAAAATAGTAATTCTGATGCAAGTCCTCTCCTCTCTTCTTCTATACTCCAAGGATCATTGTCACAGCATTCTTAAACTGTTATATCCTGTGGCTTGACTCCTAGAGTATTAGACCAGACCCTATTCCATAACATTCTTGCTGAAAGCAAAATTAGCTAATGTCTCCCCAGTCACCTCTCTTCTCCAGGGAAGCCTGGAAGCACGGTGGGCAAGGCTCATGGGCTGCCAAAGTATTTATCACTCAGGAGATCTGTCTTTAACAGGCAGATTTCCATAGGTATTACATAGCTTAGACTAATTAATGTGTAGTAGTAAGACTAGTATGCCTCTATTTAGGTTGATATCACATTTATATTTATATCATTTTGTTTCACAAGATATTTATTATGATTTTCTGTCATTTTCCCTCCAGCTAATTTTCCTCCTTCCTTCTCTGCTTATCAAAATCCTACTCAACCTTCTAAGACAGCCATAATGGTCTCATCTGTGAGGGGTCTCTCTTTCCTTTTAGTCAAAATCAGTTGTCCCTCTGTGCCTCTGATAGTACTTTACTATTCTTTTTGTTTTCTTTTTTTTAAAGATGTGGGGTACAATTCAGGATTAGGTATACAAGTGGTCATTGTACAGGTAAAGTTTGGGCCTCCTTTTGGTTTCTACTTTGCCTGGTTTGAGATCAGGTACCCTTATTGATGTTGTGTTCCCTCCTCAGTACTTCACTATTCTTAAAAAACTTTTTATTATGAAAAATTTTAAACATACAGAAAAATGTAGATTATATTTAATAAAACTCTTATCTACCCATCCCCTTATTTTTGCCATATTATTACTCTGCTGAAATATTTTACACCTATTATTTTATGTATTCACATATTATTTACATAACGTATTTACATATATACATTTTCACAATATAACATATTTGCATCATATATTTACATTATTACATATACTTATATGCTATTTTTATATTGTAAATGTTTATATCTATTATTTTGCTGAAATATTTGAAAGCAACTATCAGGTATCATGATATTTAACCCCTAAATATATATTAGCCCTTTTAAAAAATAAGAGCATTATCTTAAAAAATCACAAGAAGTTCCACCACTTCTTCAATATTTTAGAATAACCCATATTCAAATTTTCTTAGTTGATCCCCAACATAGCATTTTAGTGATGGCTGTCACCATAATTTTTCTTCAGTTACACTTAACTGCTTGTTTTTCTTCCCTACTGGACTGTGAACTTCTTAAGGGCAAGGATGTTATCTTATATATTTTTCTAACCTTTTCTTCTTATAGTACTCAGTGAGACTTGCATGTAATAAATATCCAATACACACTAATTGGACTAATGATCCAAGTGTGGATGTGGTACTGATTCCTTATCGATGCTCTGTTGCAGATCTTCCTTTAAATTTTATATATCTTATTTAAAAATTATATCTTCATGATATTTAGGACACGTAGATATCTAATAAGTGTACGTTTAAAACAATTTAAAAGTTTTTAAATTTGTATTTTAAAGATGTAGGGTACAATTCAGGGTTAAGTATACAAATGGTCATTGTGTAGGTAAAGTTTGGGCTTCACTTTGGTCCCCACTTCACCTGGTTTGAGATCAGGTACCCTTATTGATGAGGTGTTTCCCTCCCCCACCTCCCCTGGCAGTTTCCCACGACTGCCAATCCCTTTCTTATGGTATTATGATAATTGTTCAGAGTCCACTTATGAGTGAGAATATGTAGTCCTCAGTATTTAAAACGATTTAAAATTTACTGTGAAAAGATCAGTTGCCAAATATTATGCCCTAGTTATCAGCAGAATGATTCTGCCATACTGTATTAAGGTGGCCTGGACATTGTGAGGCTCACTCTTTGTGAAAGGTGGTACTTTGTTTTGTTAATTGTGAGTCTTGACATCCTTCAGGAGGATGGTACTGTGCCTCATGTTGTGGATATTGTGTGTAGAGTTCCAGGTTCTGGCTGGGACCACATAGCTCTCTCCAAAGCTCAATCAACTTTCATAAGACTGGGCAAAATGGGTCACATCACAGAGGCAAGTTTATTTTCGTAGTTCACAGGCGATGTTTTCAGAGTCTCCGTGTACCAGTTTCAGATGTGTGATTTTTGAAAGCAGAAGATATAATGATACTGTTACTAACTTCCATTGTGGGTAGGGAACTACAAGATGACTAGCTAGACTATGGCTTAGTGAGTTAAAGTTCCTCATGTGTCTTTGCTTTAAGAATATGTGAGTGCTGTGACCTTTTCATCATGCTTTCTTCTGTAGCCCTTGAATTCACTACAACAAAAGTCATATTCAACTAAACACACCCCATTTTTTAAAAGAAATCTTTCTTGTAAACTACTTTTTAAAAAAAAAAATTATTCTTGATCATGATTTCCTCTGAATGATCTCAAATAAGCTGGTTGGTAATGGCGCAGTGAAGAGCTATGGACCAGCAATCAGCTTACTTGAGTTCTAGTACTGCCACTATGTGACTTTGGGCAAGCCACTTCCCTCTCAGTGACTCAGGGTCCTGTACATCCATAAAAGAAGTGCATTGCTGCAAAATGTTGGGTCTAAATGATTTCCATTGCTTTTTCAGCTCTGATTCCAAATAACTTTTAATAATGCTTAAGAATTATAGTGAAAGCAAACGTAATATTTAAGGAAAAAAAATGTTTTTACTTAAATGAAAGGCTTCCAGTAAAAGTTCATAGGAAGCACCAATAAAGGCTTATCTCTAAAGAAAGGTTTTGCCCACTGGGTTCACCAGATTGCCAAATAAGAAGAATTTTTTTGAGGGGGAAAGATAATGTTGTAATAGGATATTCTGGGCTAGACAATTTTCTTTCAATCAAGGCATTTATCTAAAAGAGGAGAACATCCATTCATTTATTGCATAAATTCTTATTGAGCACGTACTGTATGGCAGGCATTGAACTAGGTTGTGAGATTACAGCTGTAGACAAGACAGAGCACTCATTCTCATGGGACTTGCAATCTTGCCGGAGAGACAAAACTAAATACACAAGATAATTACAGATTGCAGTAACCACCGTAAAGGAAATAAAGAGAGGGTGTGCTCAAGAAGTTGGGAACTGATTTGCGTTATGGGAGGCAGGCAAGGCCTCTTGTAGGAGGTAGTATCCACCCTGAGATTTAAGGGATAAGAAGGAATGGGTCATCTAAAGAGTCAGGGGGAGAGCATTTCAGGAATATGGAAAGGTCCTGGGATGGGAAATTGAAAAGGAGACAATTTGTCAGGTGACCAGATAAATCGTTAGAGAGAGTTAAAAGGGTCTTGGACTAAGGTTGTACCAGTAGAAATAGAGAGAACTGAATAGGCTTGAGACATAGTGTTGAGATGGAAATGACAGGATTTGGTAATGGATTAAATGTAGAGAGTGAGGGAGAAGGAGAAATCAAGAAATATGTCTAGGTTTTTGGCTTAAGCAATTGAGGGGCTAGTGCCATATACTGAGATGGGGGACTATTAGGAAGAAGTAGGGTTTTTTTGGAGTGAAGAGTCAAGAATTCTGCCTTACATATACTGCATTGAAGAGGTCATTGAGGCATCACAGGGAAGATGTCAAGTAGGCAGTGGGACCCAAAAATCTGGAACTCAGGATAGAGGTCAGGGCTCAACCTAGCACTTGGTGTGAATAGTTGTTAGTGCATGAGAATAAGACCATCTTGGGCAGTAGTTCTCCATCATGGCTATACATTGCATCATGTGGTGAGCTTTTAAAAAATTGCCAGGCGCAGTGGGTCAAACCTGTAATCCTAGCACTTTGGGAGGCCGAAGTGAAAGAATTGCCTGAGCTCAGGGGTTTGAGACCAGTGTGGGCAACTTGGTGAGATCTCGTCTCTACAATAAATAAAAAAAATAAGCCGGGTATGGTAGTGCATGCCTGTAGTTTCAGCAACTTGGAAGGCTGAGGCAGAAGGATCACCTGAGTCCAGTGGGTCTAGGCTGTGGTAGCTGTGAGCATGCCATTGCACTCCAGCCTTGGTGACAGATGAGACTCCAACTCAAATAATAAAAATATAAATTTCCCAGTCTCACTTTCAAAAAATTCTGATTTAATTGGTCCAACATGGAGCCTGGACATCCATAGCTTTCAGAGTTCTCTTAGAATTTTCTTATCCAGCCATGGTGGAAGGACCACTGCTACAGGGAGAAAGTGCAGCTAAAGAAGAGAATCCAGGACTGAGCTTGTTTATAGAGCATCTGAAATAACTTTTCTTTCTTTATACTCTCCTCCTTTATATTCTTCCTGCTTGGAAGATCTTACTCTTTGGCTTTTTGGGGTAGGGTTAGTCCTCCCTGTGCCATGGCGGAGTACCTTGTCCTTGATTTAGTCAAGGTGTCCTTTGTCTCCTGTATTCTTGATTTCTGAAGGAATTACTTGGGTGCTGAGGATTTAAGTGCATTTCCTTTCAGCCCATTATTCGAGTGTTGCCCTGATGTGGTTTAGTGGTAGCGGGTATTTGTCATGGTTAAAAGATGAAGAACCTGTTCAACTTTTGCTCTTCAATGTACTGTAAGAATTTTGTTGTGGTTGCGGTGGTGGCTATGAAGGGCAGATAGCTGCAAGGAAAAATGCATATGGTTTTGTATATGTACATCTACAGATAGAAATGTTCCCTGCACTATTCTAGGGTGCCTGTAGATACTTGGTAGCTCTTTTCAAAAAGTCACTGTAACTTTTAAAATTTCACCTGCTCTTACATTTTTTATACTTAACAGTGCTCTTCTAAGTCTTTTATTCTTTTTTTATTCTAAAAGTCTTTTATTCTTGCCTAGAGCCTCCTATTACTCTTGAAAACACTAGGCTAAGAGAGAATAAAAATGTACTCACACATGCAGCACAGTGAGCTCACATCTCATGTAGCCTCTGAAATGAAAAGCCTGTAGAAAGGAGAGGCAAAGCTTATTAAATGTTCTTGTGATCCATGGCCCACAGAAAGTCCCAGTGTATAAAGAAACCATGCAAGATCATACAGCCCTTCTCTTACCCCTCATGGAACCTGCCATTCCCAAAATATGACCTATTAAAAAATAATTTCCAGGGACAATTCCATAGCTTTCTTGTTAATGTTTGCAGTTGTATCAACACCACACCAATACTTGTGTGTGTGTGTGTGTGTGTGTGTGTGTGTGTGTGTGTGTATGTGTAAAACAGACTCCATGGATCTAACTATGACAAGTACTACATAATTCTTTAATTGTGAAATTAGTTGGACCCAGCAAGATGTATTTATGGAAGTTTGGTGAGTTAGGTTGTAGTCTTTTGTTTAGGGTAATGAGCTATTTACCTTGTAATTGAATCCTTGCTGCTACTTCTGCTTATGTTGAAAACTAGCCTTGGCACCTCACTGGGCTTAGCTCTTAGGTGTCACTCTGTGCAATCTGGATATTTTCAGTCCTCCATAGCAGCTGGGAGAAGAGGGAAGAGAAAGCCAGAATGCCAGCATTGGTAGCACAACATGATGAATGGAAAGCTCAGTCAGCTCAGACAAGGACTATGTTCCAGTCCAGGCTGAGCCAGTCAAGAGCCGAGGGCCAAAGACTAGTTGTTCTACCTTTGCAGGCAATAGTCACTTCACCTAGTCTCTATGTAGGAATAGCTTATTAGCCAGGGTCTAGGAGCTGTCTTGGGCAATCTCTAAACGTCCTTTAGGGTTCTAAAATTGATTTGTAATCTGGATTCTAAGAAAACGTAAATGGTGGGGAAAATAACCATTAATGAACAGTGAATCGCCCCAGTTTTTTCTGATCATTTTTCTTTTCAGCCTCATCCCTCTGCTATAGCCCCAAACTTGCACTGGCAGGAAATAGGGTGGTGGGTGCATTTCAGTTAATGGGCTTAGTTGGAACATGTTTGGCCGTGGAGACAGCTACACTCATATTACCAAGCCTTGGCTTCCTGTCTGTTTTCTTTGGGCTGGGTAGGCAATGAAAAAGGAGACAGGAAAATACATTTTGGGGCAAATAAAATAAGGAATTCGTCTTACGAAGACAGCTTATAGTTGGGAAATTCTAATGTTCAACTTAACTTTCTCCTGATACATTCCTCTTGTCCTGTGTTAAGTGGAAGGTGAAATGTTTGCACTACCTATAGAGTAGTGAAGAACTCCCATTCTTGAAAGATTTTTTATAATCCTCCTTCAAAGTTTTCTTTTCTTTTATAGACCATAATCCTGATTCTCTTAGTTTCTCTTCAAAGGACAAAATCTTACCCAGTTATCATCTTAATGACTTTTCTTTGAATCAGCTTTGGTGGCTTAATGTTTTTACTAAAATGTTGGGGCAATATCCTAGGGCCTCACTGGTCCAGAATATGGAGGAAAGGACCCACAGTCTCTTTCTGTTTATATATTAGGCATTTATTTTTCTTCTGCAGCACCACTCTACAGATTTACACTTAACTATGTTGCACCCAGATTCAGCAGATGTTTTCTGTTATACTTGTACCAAGACACACTTGTACTTTTTTGTTAAGAATGATTTGATGACTTTTAAGAAGTCTTAGTTCCTTGGGTATATTTTAATTTGCATATTTCCTTAATATCCAGAATTTTCTTAGATTTTAGACTTAAATAAACAAGAAGAGTTTTTTTTTCAAATAATAAATTGTCACACATATGTTTACCCAAAGAGTATTTTTCATTTCTTTTACAAAACAACAGTAGATGTAAAATAAAAAGACATTCTCTCTTATTTAACAGAGTTTATTTTAATTTTTTTACTTTTTAATTTTAAATACGTGGGGTACAATTCAGGGTTAGGCATACAAATGTTCATTATGCAGGTACCCTTGTCGATGAGGCGTGCCCCCTTCTCCCCTTAACAGAGTTTATTGTATGCGTTCCAGGTTTAGCTTATCACAAAATATCCAGATTCCTCTTGAGAGTTTGAGTTTCCTTGCTTACATTTCTGTTGTTTTTTTATCTCTTATAGGGGTTTGAGGTTTGAGTTTTAATTTTTCAGAAAAGGTCTCAGTAAGGGGTAGTTGTAACATTAAAAAAGAAGTCACTGTGGTCATCGTGGAAATTTCCGTTTGACGAATGTGTTTGCCTGTTTCTGCTATAGCTTTGTGACAGGATATCTAACATGCATGAACTCTCTGAACATTCCAAGTAGGTTTCCTTCATCATGAAACATGCCAACATGCCCCAGTACACATTTCCCTTTCTATTTTTTTCACTGAGAGGGCTAGAGGAGATGCCTAGTGTCCCACCTCTCTACTGGTGCTTGACTCTGAGTTGTCCATTGAGACCCTCAGCTCTCCATTCATAGAACAGAACTGTGAAGGCTTGCCCCAGATACTGCTTATAAAGCAATTTGAAACAGAAGGCATTATATAGATACATCATCATAAATATCAGTATTGATAATTCCTTGGCTTAAACTCCCAGTATATATGTTCACATATCTATTTAGCATGGTCAATTGTTCAGCTAATTAATATGCTTTTATTTTATGATTTGCTGTTTCCAGGGCACAGACAGAAGCTTGATGACTCTAAACCTAGTTTGTTCTCTGACCGCCTCAGTGATTTAGGGCGCATTCCTCATCCCAGTATGAGAGTAGGTGTCCCGCCTCAGAACCCACGGCCCTCCCTGAACTCTGCACCAAGTCCTTTTAATCCACAAGGACAGAGTCAGATTACAGGTAAGACAGACTCCTAGGTTTCACTTGCACAGACGCTGGCAGACTGGGGGTGAGGGGCTACCGGATGAGACGTGGTCACATCAAAACTCCTGCAGCTGTGTAACAGCTTATTATTAAAGAATCAAGACTTGAAGATACCGGTTTCTTCTTTTTTTATTAAAAAATTGTGATATTTATTAATTTGGGGATACAATTTTGGGGGAAATTTCTGCTAATGCTGTACTACTGTACAGTAATGCCAGGCTACACACTGGTAAAATGGTAATAATGCACTTTGGGAGAATGTTTGTTGTAAGTCTCTATATTATATCCAGGTGGTGCAGGGAATAACATCACACCCTCACTATTAAAAAATTACTGTTACTGTTTCAGATTTGGGCTTACATTTCTTACATGTGTAACTGTGTCATTAAGTTTGCTTGCAAATTGCCCAGGGCTAAACAGGAAGCCTTGATTGGTACTTATAAGGCAAGCTCATCGGGCAGGCTGAATTCACTTCTCATTCGACATATCTCTTTATATGTTCTAGTAATCTGCTTACTTCAGCTGTCTTCTTAGAAATCCACATCAGCATTACATTACTCACTAGTCATTCACATTTGGTGAACTGGGATCCCCAACTCTTTTCCTTTTGCCCTAGTTGTGCAAAAACAGATCTTATTTTAGGACTGGTTTGATTGCTTTTAGGTTATGGTGACAAGAGAGTATGTTAATTATCACAGATCTTTAATTTGTATGTCAAAGGTATGAGAGTTGAAAGGGACTTTACATGTCATCTATTTGCTATCATTGGTAGAGGTGGACTAGAATAGAGGGAGGGTAAGCCAAGACAAAATGGATATTAAGCCCTCAGCATGGTCTCTGTTAATGGTTAGATTTTTGTCTATAGTGGTTAGGCTTGAGGGTCCTTAATGATCTCAAAACATAATTGTTTGTAAACTAAATGGCCTCTCCCTCTTGCTTTCTGACCCATGTTTTAAAACTGTCTTCTTAGATATAAACTTAGAGTAAGTTTCACTTTCCATGAGTATATGTATATTAGTCTGACTATATGGGTTTGCATGAGTATATATTTTAAAAAATAATATAGAATTATACAAATAAAATATCTAAATACTGAAGAGAATCACATATCAACATTAAAGAATATTAGCACTCTATGAAGAATGACCATGTTTTATATAAAGCCTATATAAAATGATACAAAACTTCAAATGTTGATATCTGGGGATCGAAAGATTAATGTGTTTGCTAGACATGTGTCCTTGATAAAAATGTAAGGGTAAATTTCACACTAACTTGTGAATTTGAGGCTTGTAAGCTGTCAGTGCTACTGCATTTAAAGTAGTGAACTTTTGATTATTCATTAAGGCTCATAATAGCTTTTCTTTTGTCTTTATAGTAATCCTTTGTGTCTCTCTGTGTGTATGTGTTTGTAGACACAAATGTATGTATATAAAAAGTGTTTATATATGAGTTGTAGTGGACTTATGATGACATAAACATATACATATATAAATATACATTTTATGATTTGGCCATCACTGGCTTTCTCAAATGTTTGATTTCTGTATTCTTTAACTATTTGCTTATTTATGTATTTATTTTTTGTTTGAGTTGGAGTCTCACTCTGTCGCCCAGACTGGAGTGCAGTGGCTGCTCCCAGCCACCGCAGCCTCAACCTGCTGGACTCTGGCGATCCTTCCGCCTCAGCCTTCCGAGTAGACGGAATTACAGGCGCGTGCTACCACGCCCGGCTGATTTTTTGATTTATTGTAGAGATGAGGTCTCTCTGCCCTGGCGGGTCTCGAACCTGCGGGCTCAGACAATCCACTCCCTTCAGCCTCCCAAAGGTGCGGGATTACAGGCTGAGCCACCGAGCCAGCTTATTTGCTTATTTTGTTATGTTGATGACTAATGCTTTCAAAATGGCCTTTGGAACCTGCACATTGCTAGAATCACTTAAGAAGATGCTTCTTTCAAGCCTTTGTCCTTAAATCTAAAGATGGGATCATAAAACAGATCCAGAGGACATTTTAGAACCTAAAGTTATCGTAGGTATTATAAAACCAAAGGCTGGAAAAAGTGTGAAGAGGATATACATTTTAGTAGCAGACCACCAATCAGATATGAGTGCAGAGAACAAGGCTCTGAGAACATGTGGGGCAAGTCGATGCTGATGGAACATGTGAGCAGATCAGGAGTGTGGATGCCTCCACAGACCTGGCTCTCCTCTGGTTGTCAGCTTCACTGTCTTATCTCTTGGAAGGCTCAGGAAAGTTAAATTTATCTGCAGTTGTACGCAAGTTAATGGTAGGGCAGTGAATATAGTCACTGGGTATGTTTCTAAAAATGAAAATATAAAACAGGCCAGGTGCAGTGGCTCACGCCTGGAATTCCAGCACTTTGGGAGGCCAAGGAAGAAGGATTGCTTGAGCCCGGGAGTTCGAGACATAGTGAGTCCCCCATTTATACAAAATAAATAAATAAATTAGCCCGGCATGGTGGTGTGTGCCTATAGTCCCAGCTACTCGGGAGGCTGAGGTGGGAGAATTGTCTGATCCAGAGTTTGAGGCTGCAGTGAGTTGTGGCAGTGCCACTGCATTCCAGCCTGGGTGACAGAGCAAGACACTGTCTCAAAAAAGAAAATATAAAACAAGTTTATTTCTAGATACTGATAGTTTCTTAGAATTTTTATATTGTAAGAGTATTAGCTCTCTTTATTTTGGGATTATAATACTCGTAGAATTGATTTATAGATCAGTCTTCTTCCTCTTTTTCAACATCTACAGGTTATTGGATGCAACAACTTTTCCCAAACGTTCTAAATTTCCAAATGTACACATACATACATTCCACCCCTACCCATTCTTGGGCATATTGTTAGTGAGTTAACACAGGTACTGCTCATAACCAAGGATGTACAGAGTTCTACAATGACCTAAAAAAAGCCCAAGAACACCTGGTGCAGCAGCAATGTGAGAGTGAAGTGAATAGATTTAATTTTGTAATCTCTGGATTAATGTTCTTGTTTATTCAATAAGTCTGATTTAGGGCCTACCACATGTAGAGAATTGGGTCTTAGGTAAAATGGGGGAGAGAAGAAAAGTATTGTCCTTGAGTTGAAGTCTAGTTGAAGAGCTAGTTATCCTTCCCAGCCTTGGCACACAACATCCTGTGCCCCCAACCAGAATGTTGTTCCTGAGCACATGTTCTTCTCTTTGGATTCCTTTACTTAGGCTATTCCATCTATGGTAGTCACTGTCTACTGACAAGATGCCACCCATCCGTCAAGGTCACTGTGTTATCTTCTTCAGGAACCTTCATCCAAAGACTGCATATCCATCCTCTAAACTTTAGTTGATATTGCCTTATTGTATAATTTACCTTCTCTACCCTGCTAGACTGTGAATTCTTTGAGGATTTATTACAGGGATTTATTTTCTTTTGTTACTAGCACAGTGGTAATGTCAAATTAACGAACGTTCAGATGAGAAGAAATCAGTGCAAGAAAAGCTGAGATATCATGCCTTTCTTATTAGCATGAACTCTTCTTTCTAATTTCCTGTCCCAGGGTGCCATTGTTCTCTGGTGATGAACAATAACACCTTACGTCACATTTCAATGAAACACTTAACTTAGTTAAACCATCTGGGTTTACTCCAGTTTAGGGTCGACAGAATTGCATAATTCCATTTAAATTCTTGAGCCTCGCCTGTAATGGATTTTGTAACTTCTTTGCGATATGCCACATCTGCATTTAACTCATGTAATCCTTTGGACAAAGATACTTGGAACTGGAAGGGCCCAGCTACCTCTCACTGGCTTGACACTCTCGATATCTCAAGCTCTTGCCCCGACACTATAGATAATGATCATAGTTATATAGTTTCCACCAGTTCTGCCACTTGCCAATATAAAAGGCAGAAGACTTCTTCAGACTCCCAGAAGAGGAGAATGAAATGAACGGTCGTACATTGAGGAAGTCATAAGCATTTAGTCTCCCACAATTAGCCTTTTCCAATGTCTCTTGCAATTCCTAAGGCCAAAGGGTCTAGTTGTGTAGCGGGCTGGCATCTTTGCAGCGCCAGGCTGAGGGTGATACTATGTGGAAGTCTTTAATGACTGATGTTCAGCCTAAGGGCCCAGGGCCTCCCATGGCTTCCTGAGGAAGTTGCTTCCTCTGGACCTCTTTTTATCATTTGGACATCTGCTGCCTGTCTTTAGGTGCCAGGAAACATCCAGTCTCCCACAAATGTTCACTTCTTTTAACTCAGTGTGTTGATAGCCGTAGAGTAAGGATACAATGTTATGATATCTCTCTCAAGATATTTTTAAATTCATTATCCTCTAGATGGGCCAGCTACACCTAAAAATATTATACTAATTCAGTCCCTTGGATTTAGTGGATTGGGACATTCATCTTATCTTTGGGGTGGGTCATTTACTATTGGTCTGTTATTCAATCATTCAAAAAATACTTTTCAAATGCTCTCTGCAAGGCATAAATGCAAGTGAAGAAGATAGACAGTTTCTGCTCACATTTTAGTGACAGATATAATCAATAAATGGGTAAATACAAATACATATAAGATCATCTCAGACAGACAATAATAAAAGTGCTATGAGAAAATAAAATAGGGTCATTGATAGAGAGCATCCGGTGGAGGGGAGGAGCTAATTTTGACTTGAAGGTTGAGAAAGAGTTCTTTGAAAAGTTTTGAAGATTTGTGAGGAACAACATTTCAGGCAGTGGGAATCCCATGCAAAGGCACGGAAAGGCAGACAAGAGCTAGATTATGGAGAATCTTGAAGGTCACGATGAGGTGCATGGGTTTTATTCTGATCGCAGTGGGGTGCTATTGGAGGTGTGAAGCAAGGTAATGACATTACCTAATTTACACTTTAAATAAATAAATGCAAGTGTTTAAATAAATAAATAAAACTTGTTTGGAGACTGTGTGAAGACTGGACCATAAGGAGGCAAAGAAAGAAGGAGGGTTATGCTCAGGAAGCTACTGCAGTAGCCTGAGAGAGTTAAAGCTGGTGGCAATGGAGAAGGAAGGATACTGAAGGGTTCTGAATACAATTTATTTTTTTTTAAATAGAGAGTCGACAATTCTTGCTGATAGTGAGGGCAAGACAGGGCTTGAGCTACTTGGGGCTGGGCAACTGGAGGAAGGTGGTGCCATTTATTGACACAGGGAAGACTCAGGGAGGATGAGGAAGGGCTGGGGCGAGGAGCTCAGAAAAGCAGTCATATGGTGAAAAGAAGAGGATGCTAAGAAAACAGAGACTTGACATTCTCATTCCTACAGCAGCTCATAAAACTGCCTTTACAACCACCCAAGGCATTTCCTCTTCCATGATTCTCCCTTGGTTACAGGATTCCCCTTTGTGATTTCCTTTCTCCTTAAAAGCAGTTCTTGGTTCTCTTGATTCTTAATTGTTTTTCTATGCACTCAATGAAAGTCGATTTTCCCAGTGTGTAAATGTTGGAAAGAAGTGCACAGGACATATTTTTTCTCAGCTCAGACCCCAGTTGCCATTCAGCCGGGAGTAGATTCTGGACACTTCTGCATCAGCTGCTAGATATTCCATTACATCATTTACGGTGACTTTCTCCTTTTGTAATGTACAAGCAATTCACTTGAAGTTTCACTTACTGTTTTCTTTGGGGTCTTAAATTCAAACTCATTTCTCTTCTGTTCTCAACACTCAGATCAAATGCTGCCATCTCCATCAGACCTTTTCCAACCTACCCAAGTGGAGTCAGGCTTCCATGCCACGTGGTACAACCCTTGATGATATCATTTTCCAGGTGGTGACAATTACTGTTTACATGTCTGTCTCCTCCATCAGACTCGACTGTTTTTAAAGTCTAGAGCCATGCTTCATTCATGTTTTTATCCCTGTCGCCCTATGTAGTGCCTTCTTACTTGGTGACTTTTGGTTTGATGATGAGTGAATAAACGGTGATTGACATCTTCAGGAAACATGACCACTGTTAGCCTAGTCCTGATATTTTTCTAGACTGAATTAATATTAACTACCATTCATTAGATGCTTATCATGTGTCAAGTATTGTTCTGATGAGTTTAACTTGTACGTTCCTCATAACAGCTTTAAGATAGATAGCATTGTTATGAAAACTGATAGCCCAGAGGTGAAATAACTCACCCAGGCTCCCACTTACAAAGAATGCAGTAAATACAGGAATTAAAGGCAGATCTAAACAGCTTCCCGGCCCTGTGTGCTTAACCACCAAGTAAGTACCCTTGGGAGACTGAAACACACCTTTATCATGACTCTGTTTCCTCCCATTTCTTTGCCTAACAAAGTTTCATTTAGGCAGCTCTTTACCATTTACAAACAAGTTTCATAGAAGTTCCTATTAAAACCTTAAAACAATTCTGAAAAGTACATAATTTACTGATGGGAGAAATTGATTCTTGGAGAAATGACTTGCTGGAGGCCACTTTGGCTGTTGTTATTGACTGCGAGTTCCAGATGCTTAGCAGTTAGTTGCCTTCATCCACATCAAGTTGAGCTTGTTGTTGACAGTCTAAGTGGCACATGTCTTAAAGGACTAGTTTCTGTTTCTGTCCATTGGATATTATTTAGGATCCTTAGAATACTTTTGTGTTTTTTTTTTTTTTTATAAAAGAGAGTTAGCAGTAGGAGTAGCTGAATTATACTTTAAAATTCAATGTAATCATTTGATGATTAAGTTACAGTTACAAAAGACATGTATTCAAGGTGAAAACACCTTGCCTGATATCCTCTCGAATAAATATCTTATCAGCAGTCACCATGACCTAGGTGAAGCAGTTTCCACCAGACTTCAGTCTGATTCTGTACTCTCTTGGCAAACAGTGCTCTTTTACAAATGAAGAGGATTTCAACCAATCAGGCTAGTTGAGATTAGGCTTTATATGTGTTTGACTGTCCTGGAGTTCCACCGTGCTTGTCCTGAAACATTTACTAGTATAATCCTTTCAGAAATAGGAAAGCACAACTGAGTCGTGTGTGTCTCAAATTACTGTTCTGTTCAAGTGCTGAGTGACCACATGATTCTTTAATGCGAACAAGTTGGGAGGTGAGGTGGGCGTGGGGTGGTGGTGGCTATGAGTGTGAGGGAGAATGAACCCGTAAGAGGCTCAGGGACAGTTAGTGAGCCAGAAGGATGATTGCAGGGTACATCAGTGTGGGTGTGTGGAGGACAGTGGGGGGTCCAGTGAGGTCTCAGGCTTCACCACCACTGTGTCCAACTGATTTGTAGGCTTCTGTGTCTTTAGGAAGTGAAGTCACCATATTCAAAGACAGGTTGCCGGAAGACCTTTTCTTTTACTTTGTGGTGGTGTTGTGTTTTAATTTCTGAAGTTTCTAGAAAGTCTTGCCCTGTCTTCTTCCTTTGAGGTTTTTGGGCAGAATAGCTGGGCAGATTTGCTGCTGCCATGTACACGTGTGAACAGAAAATCTCTTTAGAGGAAGTTGCATATCACAATCCTTGTTTAAAACAAACACACACACACACACACACACATAAAAAAAACAAGGGGCACGAATCTTGTGTGTAAACACTGTTTCACATCTATTTAGCTCTTGCAGCCACCTGATGAGGAAGAGTAGACATCAGGTGCAGCCTGTGCTGGCTCTAAAGAATGAAGCTCCATAGGACTCTGGGAAGGACTAGTCAACATGTCCTGTTATGGCTTAGCTGGCTAGCAGTATCCACAGATTCACCTCGTAAAGGAGCTCTGTTTGGATTTCTGAAAACTGGCATTCTTGTATTAACTGAGGATGATCTGACTTCCTGAGGCTTTTAGAAAAGGAGAGTTTTTGTTCCAAAAACTTACATTTTAAGTTTTCTCCTATCTGGAATATAAGATGCATAGTGAATATCCAGTTGTGTTCAGAAGAGTACATCTCCTCCGACATGATGCCTCACTTCATCCTTCTTCCCCAAGACTGTTCCATCTCTAGCCTGTCTTTAGGTTTCTATGAAGAGGAGGTCTTGGTTTCATTCCCCATTCTTTTCTAAAGCATCATCTTTCTCTTTTTGTTTGATTTTTAGTTTTAGTTTTACATGCATGTATATATATATATGTATGTTTTACATGCATGTATACATATACATATATACATGTATGTGCATGCGTGTGCACATCCATGTATGCATACCTGTCCCCTTTACTAGTTGCTTAGGGACTTTTCTTGCCCCTTTTAACATTTTGTGATGGACTGTGGGAAAAGGATCAGACTTGGAGACTGACTTTGAAGGAAATATTCAACCTACTGGGTTAACCCAGGAGAGGACAAGCCAGGCATGTGACTTGGTGCAACTCATGCTCTGTGGCAGTTTATTTTGATGGTTAATCATGGATAGGCACCCAAGGCTTCAAACAGGGAGTTGGTGTCTGATGACTATGCAGTATTCATAGCAACAGTAAGGTACTTTGGGTATTATCAGTCTAAAACATATTTTCATTCCATTTTAAATTTAATATATGCAAAAGTGTTCCAGGAATAAAATTATATGGCATACTCCTAGTTATGACCTTCAGATTTTTTCTGGGGTTTTGCTTATTAAGATAAAGACTTGCTTTTTAACTGTTTAAAACAATTGGTTTTAATAGTTTTTAAAAGACAGATTTAACAGAAGAGTCGGTTTGTAAGCCATATTTAGTGAATTAGAAAACTGAGGCACCAGGAGATTTCTGAAACCCTCAGATCTGAAAATAGAAACCTGTGTCTCGGGAAGGTGAGATCTGGCAGGAGGGATTTAGGCAGGGAGGGGTGAGGGTATTGGGGAAAAGATTGAGAATGATAAATGTTTGGAGCTGTCACCAAGGTGAAAAGTGGGAAAGGAAACTGACTTTGGATGAGCATCACTGAGGATCCAGCTAAGGGTGGAGACCGCTGGAAGAGCCAGTCAGCATGATTATGTGATTGTTTCCTGCAGTGGTTGCAGTTTGTGACTGGGAGCCAGCTACGGTGGGGTGGATTGTCAGTGTCTCGTAGGCCTCAGGAGGATGCAGTACAAGTCAGGGAAACAAGGAAGATGTTGAGCCAGTTACCAATGTGGGAGAATGTCCTGCAGGTTGGAAGAATTATAGTCAAGATGGAAGAATTTCTGAAGATTTCTGAGTTGTCCCATCTTGTGGACTTGGAGAATGAGCAGCAGCTAATGGGAAAGGTTAGGAGGAAAGATCTGGGAAATCTAATCTGAGTTTTGGTTCAGGTGGGAAGGAGAAGGAGTGTCATATGGAGAGGTTGAGAGTAGACGGGAGCACTCTGCCTTCCTTCAGTTATTCCTTTTATGACAGGTGGAGGTCCTCCACCTTGTCATGTATTCTTGCTTCAGTCTGGCACTGCCTTTTGAGAACACTATCCTTTTAGCAATGTCTGAGAAGGTCAGTAGGTCTACTATCACTCTGTTAATGTATCCTATGTTGTGTTCACTTTTTGTCATCCCATCACACTGTGGCTTGTATTCCATGAAAAATTCTGCACTTGGGGCAGTTATCCTTTGTCCTGTCTTGTAGCTGACAAAATGTAGCACTGAATTTTTTTGTTACTCAATTTCATCATTTGGTTTTCACCTCCTCTTTCCATCTTGTAGGATTATTTTAAAGTTCCATTTCTTCATCCACTGTGTTGGCTATTCCTCACAACTTTGTCTCATCCTAAAGCTTGGAAAGCTTGCTTCTAATCCTTCAAGGCTTTGGGGAAGATGCTGGACAGAACTAGGAGTATAATACTCTTGACTAGGCCATGATACACCTCTCTCTCAATTGACCATGGTCTGTGCTATCAGCCACTTTCTGATAGGCCTTTCAGCTAGCTTTAAATCACATTAGTGACAAGGCATATATCTTGCTGAAGTCCAGCTACATGGTAGACTTTTGTGCTGTCTTCTCCTCTATTGCTCCAGTAATTCCAGGAGACTGGTTTTTAGTGAACCCATTCTGCTTTCTGATAGTCACTGTGGAGACGGAGTGTGGAGAGTTCTTTATACACAGGCTATTGGAAGTCACTGAATTGTCTTTAGTGGCCTGCAGGCCAGTCAACACCAACAGTGGCTCCAAAATACTAGTTGAAACTTAGGTTTTGCCAATAGCAATGCTACTGAGTAAGGCAAATGGGGTAAGGAAGTGTAAAGCCTACTGTATTTTGTACTACTTAAAAGTAATGGTAAAAGTACTTAAAAATAATTCTCAGTGTTATCATTGAAAATGATAAATGTTTGGCACTGTCACCAGGGTGAAAGGTGGGAAAGAAAGCTGACTTTGGATGAGCATCACTGAGGATCCAGCTAAGGGTGGAGATCGCTGGAAGAGCCAGTTGGCATGATTATGTGATTATCTTCTGCAATGGCTGCAGTAATACGAAGCATTTACTTTAAAGTAAACTTTAAAGGCATTGCCGTCAAATAACAACTGTCATGTGGACTAGTAATCCCAGAGAGCAAAACCAAGATTAGTGGTGAGTGGAGTTACAGGGAGGCATATTTTATTTACTATAAGAAAGAACTTTTTTTCTACTTGACAGACCCTGCTCTGTCAAGTAGAAGTCCCTTGCCTACTAGTCGCCACACATTTTTGACATAATTCATCTTGGACTGAGACTTGAATTCGTCTAAAGCAACAAACTGCTCTCTCTTATCTCCTCACTTCTCTTGGGCCTTAATTTCCTCTTACTCATGTTTGTTCTGCTCTCTCTATTTAAGATCATTCTTCTTGATAGGGAAGACTAAGTCAAAATAGCATTGGGTAATTTTCCTTTCTGTCATAATAAAAATTGTGTCCATTGTTCTCACACTTTGGCACATATTACCATCATCTGAGGAGCTCATTAAATATACAGGTACCCGGGCTCTACCTCTGAATCAGAAGGTATGTGGTGGAGCTGGGCCAGATCACTCACAGCTGCAGGTCAGAGGCAGACCCATGACTCCAGGCTCACCTGGCCCATCCAGAGCCAATCCTGATCCAGTCCAAGGGCATCAGGAGCTTACCCCATGGTCAGATGATGTGCAAAGGCAGCTAAGTGCCTCAGCCTGAGTGCAGTCCCCAGACCCTACCCGTGTGTCCTTTCTGGCTGCTGTTTTCCCTACAAACCCTTCCCTGTGTACCTGGTCCCAGACTGGACTTCTGCCCTGTTTCTATTATGATGCTGCCAGAGGGAGATTTTATAAATGCATATCTGATGATGTCACTGCATACTTAGGCACCTTCTAAGGTGACCCTCTATTGCACTTAGAATAAAGACCAAAACTTCTGGCATGGCCCAGTATGTTCTGCACAGCCTGGCTCCTCGCTGCCTTCTCTCCAGATTCATCTCACCAGTCTGAACTTTTTGTCAGCATTCCAAACACACAGGCTTTTTATTGAGTCCTTAAAGGAAATGATACTGCTTTCTTCCCAGGAATTGGACACAAGCTGTTTTCTTTGCCTAAAACCCCACTACTCATCTTCTGGATGATGTTATTCATGTCTTGGCTCAATCATTACTACCTTAAAGAAGCATTTTCTGACACCCAGTTGTGGCTGGAGTCCCACATTCTTATGGTGCCATGGACATCTCCTACCCAACTGTAAACTCCATGAGAGCATGGATTATTATCTACTTTTATTCACCATTAGTATTCCTAGTGCCTAGCACAACACCAGAGTAGACACTAAAGAAATATTTTTCGAATGAATGAATGAGAGGCAATTCCTAGAACGATGGATGGCTTCATTCATCTGACAACAGGTATCACTATACCTGGGGATCTTCTGTAATACCCCAATTGCCATATTTTACCTCCTGGATGTTGTACCAGACTGAGTTGAACCCGAATTTGCTACATCCATTTCAATACCATGATTTGACCTAAGGGCACTTCCTCTGGCCTGCACCACATCCTAGTAAATATTTCAAGTTTTGGTCTTACCTATTTGTATCTTATTGTCTACCCTATTCTTTGTCATTGGGGTTCAGGATATGCCAAGGGTAAGGCCAGGTTAGGTGCCACATGTGGTATGTCCTCTTGCTTCTTCGATTAGGGTTTTCTCTTAAATAAGAAATCCCCTCCTTTTCTATAAGACAGTTATGAGTCTCATCACCTGCAAAACTTGAGGATACTTAAGATGCTTCTCATCACCCTGTCCCAACAATGCAAATTCCTTCTGGGTTTGTTGCAGGCAACATTGTCTTAGGCTCCATGTATCATTTTTCATCCTCTTCCCTGTTGTTGACCCCTAAGATGTACTAATTTCCTCTTCTCCCATGAGTTGTATTGTAACATAACCTATGGTCATGCCTGGTGTGCCCTATACGGCATCTAGTTTTATCCAGTTTGCTGTTTTCTTCTCAAATTTCAGTTTTAAGCTCTCTGAATCACTTAAGTCGGTCTCTTGCCGAATTGTTCTGGTAGCCACCGTGGTCAGTTTGAGAAGGCTCCTGGTGAGGGCAGCAAGGGGAGTCCGAATCCTGCTCTTGAGTCTCCTCTGCTGACATGAGCCAAACACTTGGTGATGGGTGGTGCCAATGAGCATCAACTCCTGTCTTCTACCATTCATAGCCACCCCTCTGTGTGGCTTCAGTAGTTTCTGTTGCAACTGCTGTCTTGAGGAAAGACTAAGGGTAGGGAGCTTACTTTCTGAGTGGTTAGAATCATAGCATTTAATACCTGGAAAACATCTTAGAGATAACCCATCCATTCTCATTTTACAAGTGAAAACAATGAGGCTCAGAGAAGGTAAATTATTGGCCCACAACTGCACAGTTAGTGCCAAAGCATCCAGTCCTAAGACTTTTCCTATGCTTGGAAGAGGATGTTTCAAGACTGTGTTTCCTATTAATGAAGAGAACCAGAGTGAATAGGAAAAGCTCATTCTAAAAACTTCAGTCTAGCTCAAAGGGTTATTCAAAAAGACATAGAATTTAACATTTAGTATTTAGTATAAATTATTTTGAAATGGGGATCTCTGTATGTATGAATGTGTGTGTATATGAGTGTGAGTACATTTGTATTATGAATGACCGTAATATGACAGAAACAGTTTAAGATAGGAAATGGTAAGTCTGCCCCTCTGTGTTAAGATTATTGACCCTGGTAGCAATTAAGAGGCAAAGTTCTAAGCGAGTGGACTGTATACTTCATGTTAAATACCCCAATTTTCTCAAGAAATACTTGAGGTTTACACTGCCTGATTTGAGTGCTGATTAGGCAAAACAACGTGGGGAGGCCTAGGGGTTGCGGGCTGTGCAGATCTCGACTTAGACCCTACTCCTCAAATATAGCAGGTACTCACAGCAGACACATACAGCTTTGGCAGAGATCATGGGCTGTAGTGGTGTCGTGTTACACAGAAGCCTGCTGGCAGCACAAACAGGAAGAAGCCTTTGTGTGCTGGTTGAGGCTCTGCTCTTGTTGGCTTGTTTCCTCCCGTCTCTGCATGAAGTTCGGCACCGTGTCCATGGTGTGCCTTGTGAGTGATTCTTGGGAAAGCAGATCCTCCTTCACACCCACACATGTGTAACCCAAGTGTTTACAAAACGAGGCTTGCTTATAACGGCCCTCATGTCCACACGAACCTTTCACTGGGCTTTCACAAAGCTCCTGTGCCTGCTTTGCTCCCCCCCCACCATAGTCACTCATTCAGAAAAGAATTTGACGTGTTTTCTAGAGTCAGTTCATTTTTTTCTGGGCTGCCCTTTTCCCCCTACCCTCCCCCTTTCTCATTTATTGTGAGGGCCAAGTGTTTAGGGTTCAATTATGCAGATGTGAACTTTGGTTTTTTAGTCATTTGAAAGGATGGCAAGCCTTAGAGTCTATGCCTTTTTTTTTTTTAGATTGGAAAATATAGTTTATATGAAGAGTAAATGAGAGAGAGAGAGAGAGAGAGAGAGGAGATTCACTTCCCTAAGATAGGGAAGGGCACCAAAGCCAGAAAACATGGTGGCGGCCATAGCTCCCAGAGCACATGGCCACACCAGAGTCTAGTAAGGCAATGGCCGACGGTGACTTTTTAGATATTATTTTAGGAAGTGCACGGCCAACCCCTTCTTCTCCCCCATTCCAGTGATTGAACTTCAGAAGCTGTCGTCTAGCTCAAAGACAGTTTGCTTTCCTCATATCCATAGGTTTACATAAATCTTTGTCTCTATTTTTGCTTGATGAAAGACAACTTGAGACATATGAACCACCCATCTCCCAATTAGCATTTCTGAGCACCCCCTGGGTACGGTTGCCTTCTGTACTTTTATGTTTTGTGGTTTGTAGAATGGGAAGCAGATGCAACCACTCTCCAAGAAGTCTATGCTGAAGGAACACCACCCTAGGAGGATAACTTTTAAAATTGACTCTGACATTGGTGCTCCATGGTTCATTTCTATCTTTAGAGCTTTTTTAAAAACAGAAGTCCATGCTTGTGACAGACTTCACCTAGTTGGAGCAGATATTGAAATAATTCCTTATGTCAAATGACCGTTTTTTTGCTTTTCGGGTTTTTTTTTTTTTTTTGGCTTTCAATGCTTTCCACCTCAGATGGAAAAAGGGAAATTAACCTGAACTCTTAATAGATTTGGTCTATTCTCACAAAGGAAACAATGATTTCTTCTGAAATGTGTGGTTGCAGATTTGAGGCGTCCAATAAATAGCCTGAACGTATATGCCTTGTGGTAGTTTTTAATAGGCTTTCACAGCACTGGGGACTACTTTCTCATTGGTTTTATCTTCAAGGTCTCTGGGAGCAGGCTGGGTCCTCTTGCATCTTTCTCTTTTCTCCCATTTAGTCATTTTGATGAATCACATCCTGCCCGTGAGTACAGCAGACCCATTATAAAGAAAAAACCTGATTTTTCTCTCTTAAGTTTATGTTACAGGTCAAATTTGATTACCACTTCCCTCTAAAGCCCCCTATTTTAGATGGCAGGAGAGACGTTTGTGGAGAAATAGGGATGGAGTCATCTTTAAATGTTCTTGTGATATTTAGTAATTCAGATTTCCCAAACACTAAAGAGTGTGTGCACACAGAAACCCAACACCAGAGGTTTTGCTTTTAAGTTGTCATATCTATGTAAAAAAACATGTGAGTACTTTACATTTCTATAATATGGTAATAAAAATAATATTGATAGTGTTTCTGAAGGTTGACATATAAAAATAATGAATTACAGTTTTTAAGACACCATAAAATATTTAAGCTCATCAACAGTTTTCATTTTAAAAAAAACTTTCTGTGAGATAGCATTGAGTTTGCCTCTGAAATCTTGTAGGTAGGTGCTTACAGGTAGTTACAGGTCACCCAGGGTGTAACCTCAAGGCCAAGATTGACACCTCATTTCTGTGAGATATGCTTGTAGAAGTCAAGCATTGGAGTGATAGGACATGGTACTTTCCTGCATGTTTCTGCAGATTTGAAAAGAAAAATAATTCCATATTCCTCAGAATGGGGCAGAGTGCTGGGTGTTTATCCTTGCTCTGTAGGACCTGAGGTTGAGATGAAGACAATTTCCTGTTTGTTAATGGTTAATTAGTAGGTTTGTCTCAGAGCTAGGCCCTGTATTTTCCCTATTAATAAGTTTGGGATTGACCGGTGATGCCTAAAAACATCTGTCACCTGCTCTGACTCATCCAATTTAAAAGTGAATCTCAGAAGTCTCAGGTTTCTTCAGGAAGTTGAGTTCAGAAATGGTGTATGAGATCAGGTTAAGGTGACTTTACTGTTAGCATTAATAATTGTCCATAAAAAGCAAATATGCTGCAAGCATATATTTATGATTGGATTATGTTTTCTTGGTGACTGAGCATTTAGAAAGTCAAGATATTTTATGGCTATTTTTTTCCCCACTAAAAATTGAAAAGGTTAATGTGTACAGTATTTGAAAATACACCCAAAAGATTAAGATTTCTGGATTTGGGAAGAAATCAAGACTTAAGAAGGCATATGATTAAGGTTAAGCGATTGTAAAAGGATGTCATCATGACTAACACAGATATATAGTCTTTATACTGGGAACTGCAAAGGAAATGCTCTAGAAATTGTCCTCTGTTAGAAAAAGAGATTAAAGACTGGAAACAAATGCAGACTGAAAGTTCAGTACAGGTAGAGTTTTTAATTGTGGGAAATGTTTATTTGGGTCTTTCCGTGTGCTAATCTTTTTATTACATTATCTCATTTAATCTTTTAACATTTAATTTAATAACAACATTGTGAAGGAGGTATTCTTACCCACTCCCATCTTACAGATGAGGACACTTGAATCTTAGACACATTATGTAATTTGTCCAGTCACACAGTCCAGAAATAATGGAGCCTGGATTGATAATTTTTCATTCATAGGGTTTAAGAGAAGGCATGGAAGTGTTTGGAGACTGGTACTTTTTTTAAGGTTGCTGTCCTTTCTTTACAATTACGTATACCAGATCTAGTCAACTCCATAAGGCAGTTTTTATATCTTATTTTTATTTAGTAACTCTTTCTCTTTAAGTGAATGTTATTATCATAGATACATAGGACAGCAACCTTGAGAAAGATTGGCTGGACTGTAGCCTGTTCTCTGAAAGACACACACAAAAAAATCTTACTTGTTTAGGGATAGTGAGAAGTTATTTTTCCTAATCTTGGATATCTTCAGGAAGAGCCACCACTAAAAGCAGTACTATCCTTTAATAGACTGTTCTAGTATATGCTCTGGCAGTCAGGAATTTTATGTAAAAACCTAAAAACCTCACTGATATAAGCCTCTTTGATAGCCTAAGAAGAAATTAGAGAATAACTAGTTATGACTTCATTTTAATATTGCATTATTCATTCAAGCCACCCGGGAGGGTCATTCAGTAGTTGCTTATTGAGTACCCACTAGGTGCCAGTCCTTATACTTAATTACACTGCATCTGATCTTGGAAATCTTTAAGAATAACGACACTAGGCAAAACCAGCTACTTAGTGTAGAGTCAGATTTCTATTCATTTTGTAATAATGATATGTGCCATTCACTGTATATTATTTAATCTTCACTCTGAGGTTCCAACTCTTTGAGATAGTATTATCATTCCCATTTTACAGCTGAGGAAATTAAAACTCAGCAACATTGAGAAACACATCCCAGGTCACATGACAGGGGCTTGACCATGTGAACTCTAAAGAGAATAAAAATAGTTTTAATATAGTACTTTATAGTCATCAAAATGACTTTGCCTACATTATCTCATCTAATTTTCCAAACAAACACGGCAGTAGTTATTATTGTACTCATTTTACAGATAGCAGTTCTATTTATCATATACTTAATATGTGCTAAGAGTGCCAGATACCTTATCAGATGTGGCCTAGTGCACACAATGCTCATAAAAACTCTAATAAGTATCCTTATTCTCATTTTATAGATGAGCTACAGAGACTCCAAAGTTTTAGTGATTTGCTTAGCACAGTAGGGAGATGTGTTCAAGCCTAGGCTTGTCTGCACAGCCAGACTGCATGACTGCTTTGCTAAATGTATTCACTATGCAGTGTTATGCTGCCTCATCTTCCAGATGAGGAAACTGAGATTCAGAGAGTTAGCTAACTCAGATGAGGTCATATAGCTTATAAATAGCAGAGCTGGGGCTCCAGCTCAGAACCTCTCACTGGAAAGTCCGTTTGCTTCTCACTGTACCCAGCTGCCTCTCTGCATGAGAACCATAAGACTATGTCTTACATCTAAGTTCTCTACTTCCTTTTAGTCATTCTTTATATTTCTGTGTAGTTTATTTTCTGTTTTTTAGGCAGGGGACCCTTTACTGACATGCTTTAGTAGAAGGATGGACATACAGGTTAAACTACTTGCTCAGGAAGTCATCTGGTGAAATTAGAACTCAAATCCAAATCTGAGTCCCATGTGCCCAACTTATTTAGCTATGTGGGTCTTGTCCTATTTGTTTTTTGAAAATCTTGCTTGAATAAAGGCCTGGGCTTCATGAGATTTCTTTTCTGTGCTGTAAGGAATGAATCTTTTTCCATCTGAAGATCATTTACCATTTCTCTGAATAGTGAATTACATTAATGGTGTAAGGCAAGGAAGTATGTCAATATCAGATATATAACAAGGACCAGTCACTCAGATTTGAAATGTTGCCAATTTATACAATCTCAGCCTTGAGAGTTTTAAAGCACAGAAGTATATGACTTTAATGATCAAGTACCCTTTATATTTCTGAAGGAAAAGTTTGTTTACCATTTACATTACTACATTTTTATTCAAATTGCAAACTCAGGTAAATGTTCTTTAAAGTTGAATTGGATGACAGTTCTTTATATATCTGTTGATGTCAGTAAACATTAGATAAATGTCCAGATGTATTTAATTATTTTGACTCAAGGAAGTTTATCCTATTTAGACAATCTTTAAATAAATTATTTCTGAATTGAACAAATAAACAAGAAATAGCTGAACTGCTTTGACTGTATAGAAAAACAGAGGCCTTAACAGAGGAATCATCTCAGAAAAAAACCCATCTTATTTTACTCATTTTTACTTTAAGAGATAAACTTGAATTGACTGTTCAAATATATTAACAGTTTTAGAAAATTAAGCTTTTTATTTCCAAGAGTAATAGATGATGAGGGGATAATTTTAAACCTATCCCGGGGCCAGGCTCTGTGGCTCATGCCTGTAATCCCAGTACTTTGGGAGGCTGAGGAGGGAGGATCACTTGAAGACAGGAGCTTGAGACCATCCTGAGCAACACAGTGAGACCCCATCTCTACAAAAAATTTAAAAATTAGGGGAGCATGGTGGCACACACTTGTAGTCCCAGTTACTTGGGTGGCTGAAGCAGTTAGATCCCTTGAGCCCAGGAGTCTGAGGCTGCAGTGAGCTAGAATCGCAGCACTTCATTCCTGCCAGGGCAACAGAGCAAGACCCTGTGTCTCTACAAAGAAAATAAAAAGTAAGAAAAACTAAACCTATTCCAAACATATTAACTGTAGCTCAGATAATGTTTTAAACATGGAACTATCCCTATGTCACCACGAGATTTTTTTTTTTCTTTTTAAGATAAGAATTATTACTTACTGAGTGTTTTCTGTGCTAGACTTCTCTTAATAGTTTTCCCATGTGATTTTTCACATCCCTGTCGGGTATGATTGCTTTCCCTCTTTCCCTGCCTTTTACAGATGAAGAAATGGAGGCACAGAACGACTAATTAAGCTAAGATCACACAGAAAATAGAAGACTTAGAACTTGAACCTAATTCTGAACATTTCAAAGTTTATGCATATTCTAATATATCAAACTATCCTGTCAACAGCCTGATCTATTGGAATTTTTTAAATTAGCATAAAACACTTGTTAAGAGAAATTTGCTTATGATTCTGTTTGATTGGCCCTCAAGTAAGAGCTAAATAGTTTGAAATACATACTTTTCACCTTGGAAGCACACAACACATTTGTCTTTCTTTCTTATGTAGACTGAAGGTCTTTTCATAAATCTACTTGGCCTTGAGTTTGTTCATCTAAGAAACTCCACAGAGATACATCAAAAGATATCGTTAATGTTCAGCAACTCACTAACCCTAGTCAGTTGATTGCCCATTATTTTTTATTATTACAATGACTGTAGGTGATACTAGGACAATTTCTAAACATGTGACATCTTTTAGACAGATTTTGATAGGATTATAAACATTTCCTTGTTTTCCTGTTTTGGGGCATTTTCTTACTGTTAGAAACTCTTATACTTAACATTGAGACTGGCTGGTGGCAAAGCTTTTCAGTTCTTAATGGCAGTTACCTTTCTATTCATCTTACATACTGCCTCCTCCATTCTCATCCCTAACCTTTTCCCTTAACCCTCCACCTTATACTAGAAATTGCCATTTCATGGACCTGCCTGAAAAGAAAGGGCACCGTGCCGAAATCATGGAAGTATGTACTTTCAAACCAAAAAGCATGTCTGAAAAAGAGTAGTGGGACATACAGCAGGAAATGGCATAGTGTACATGTTATGTAACTAAGTTAACTGTTCAAAAATTTTCTAACTTAAAAAAAAGTAATCCATGTTCACTGGAGGAATTTAGAGAATACAGAAAAATAAATAAAATATCCCATGCTGTAAAGATAAGCTGATTTTCTAAATGACTGTTAGACTTTCCAAATAGAAATATTTATGTGAGAGAGAAACAAATAGTCCTTATGCATGATCCATTTTGTTGCTTTCTTTGCAACTTGAAGTCTAGAAGGCTTCGTGCTGTTCAGGGCCTGAAAGCATGGGGTTGTAGGAGATAAATAGTCATTCCTTATATATTCTCTTTTTTTCCTGATTTATTATTTCTAAGTTTTGGGTTGTATGTTTCCAAGGCTGCAGTGGTTGTTACGCTAAAGATTTTTCTTCTTCTTTTTCCTAGACCCCAGGCAGGCACAGTCTTCCCCTCCGTGGTCTTATGACCAATCATACCCCTCCTACCTGAGCCAGATGACGTCCCCATCCATCCACTCCACCACCCCGCTGTCTTCCACACGGGGCACCGGGCTTCCTGCCATCACCGATGTGCCCAGGCGCATTTCAGGTAAAGACCGCGCTTTAACTAAAAACCTACAGGGATCCGGGGGGAGTGGGATGGCTGAGCCTGTCTTATCCATACTCACAGTAACTCTCTATTAGAGACATGTGGGCAAGGGTATGACAACTGGCAAACTGGGTCTTCTGAATTATGGGACTATCAAACACTCAAACATTTTTAAGTCAAGAGACTGAAACTCCACCAGAGATGGCATAATTTTCTTAAGATGATATTTAATGCCACCCTGTTAGTGTCCTGCTGAATCAATCGTGTCCCATTGGGTGGGTCTCATAACTAGGGCCTTCTCCTGAGGGTCTTATGCCAGGCCTTCCTCTGCTTGTATTCCTTTCTTTCCTAACATCTGCCTATAAACCTAATTACAGATTGATGGCACAGCCCTCCATTCCTAAAGGCTTATAAATCCCAGGAGTCCAGCCTTCCAAGAGAGAGCACCTGCAAACTTAGGATCTTTGTCAGAAACTAGTCATTTGAAGTGCAGTGAGGCCTGGAAGAGTCTTAAAAAGCACTATGTGGCCTCTGAGCAGCCAGCTCAAGATGGAGGGGGCCGTTCTGTGAAGCAAACACACACTGCTGTCCCCCTTGGCCCGGCCGCCCACTGGCCACAGTTCCACAGTTCCGAAAGCCCCGCAGAAATGTATGGCTCCCAGTGGAAAGGCATGTGATAAATGACCTGGCTGCCCTTCTGTCCTGGAGATTCGTCATAGAGAGCCCGAAAGTGTTCATGAACATTTCGGACTGACAAGTAGAGAAAAGTTGAAGGCCCTCAGCCGACCGCATGAGTCCCATGAATAAGAAAATAAACCTCTCAGTACACCCTGACATACGAACTGCAAACATTGTCCCCCGTAGAAAAGACGTGGCTCCACAGAGGCACGCACCCCATTGGATCCCATGTTTGCCAGACACTCTTCTCAGCGTTCGGGCCCCATGCACCTGTTTGACTCCTGGCCAGGATAATGTCTTTCTTTCTCTTTGTGTTTCTGTCTCTGTTTCTCTCCCTCTCTCGTTTTCTGCAAAGCTCGAAGCCGTTACTCACTCCGCTGAGTTGCACCACTGACAAGCTGAAGCTCCACCAGCAGGCTTGCAGGTTTTGATTAGTTCAGACTCCTTTATTTCTTTCAACTTGGGAGGAGGGAAGGCTTTGTTTCTCAAGCAAATAGCAGGAAAGGGCTCTCTGGTCCTAGTGCCTCACATTCATTTTCGGCAGCAGATGGACTCCCTTGGGGGTGAGTAAGGAAAGAAGAGGGGTGGAGGGAGAACCGTAAGATGCGTTGGAAAACCATGTTGCCACTTTTCATGATGACTGCTGTTATTATTTTTGTGAACCACGTGGTGTGTACTGGGGAACTGTGCAGAGTATAGAATTGTAGTTTTCATTTCCCTTGCCCAGAACCACCATCTCCTTTAGGCAAACATTAATTAGAGACATGGGAAAGGATGAGTAAGGCACAGAGGGGATAACACAGGCTGATAGGGGATTAAAGGCACAGTGTTTGATGGTGTTGGGTTAGTTCTGGTTCTTCCTTCTGTATTTCACACTGAGCGTCTGTTTTGCTTTACATAGGGCCAAAATGACACTTTGACAGGATAGGCTTGTGCAAACTTGCTCCTGTTTAGGGTCCCCTGGGGCTTCATCTGTCCAACCCTCTGTGGCTGAAGCAGAATTTGCTTTTTTTTTTTTTTTTTTACCTTTAGCAGTACCTGGAGGAAAAAAAACCCCAGAGAGCGATTGTAGCATTAGAGACAGTCATCTTCAGCATTTTCTTACCGTGGTATATTCCTATATGAATTCACCAGAAAATCATGGAAAATAACACTGGGAAAATGCTGCATACATGGGAAGTCATCTTTGTTTATCATTTACATGTGTAATGCAAAACAGCCAGATTATTTCAAGTCAGTTTGCCAAGGACTACTGAAAACATTTCCATAAAACAACACAACTTTTCCCAATCCATGGGGAAGGAGGCAGGAGCAGAAACTGGTTAACTATCCAGCCATATATTAATTTTAGGCCAGAGGTAGGAATGAATCTCTACTTTAGACTAGTTAAAACTGAGCGTAGTCCAGTTTTTTCCTCCTACCCCCAGCATTTCTGTGAGTTGTTACTAGTAAAGTAATATGGTGCCAGGGTGGGAGGTTCTGTATAAACATTAAAGAGAACAGAAAATCCCTCTTGTCAGCATGTAAAGCAACAGGAAGAAACAACTAGACATGGACTGGAAGAACCCTGATTGATCTGACCTTGCTCAGAGCTGTAGGGCTGCACCTGCACACCCTAGTGCTGTCTGGGCGACCCCGCACCGTGTCATCTGCACCATTTCCACTTTCCTGGGGACCAGTCCTGGGAACCTTTCTTGAGGAGGAGCCTGTATCCTAGGTTCCCAGGTACCAAGTCGCACCATTTCTGTCTTACGTTCTTCCGCTCGTGTCTAAAGCCAATGTCTGAGGTCCATGACCTAAAGGCTCCTACAAGTGAAGGCTTAAGTATGAGAGTTTTTAATTTGTTACTTTTTTGGTGCTTTTGTAAATAAAACCTTTTGGATTGTTGAGTCCATTCCTGTGCCTCTAGTCTTCACCATGCTCTGTGCCAAATAATGCTGTTTCTGCATAACACAGTCAGCTAAAATATCAACCTCTGTCCCTCTCTGCATGCAGTTCTGTGGTCACTTTTTGAGAAGCTTTCTGGAACAGTTCATGTTTTTGTGTACAGAAATCAGTTCTCATCTCCATATCTTAAAGGATACAACAAACACTTGCATATGATTTTGGGGAGAAGGAATAAAATTCTTCACTACATAGTAGGATTGGAAGTTTAGAGCCAGGTTTGAGTCCCAGCTCATAGCAAGCTTCTTCTCTGAAACTTAGTTTTATTATTTGTAGTATGGAGATATAATACTCATCTTTTAGTGTTAGTGTGAGGGTTAAATGAAATACTTTATATAAAAGTGCATAGGATGTACCTGACACACAGTAGATTGTAGCTGGTATTATGAAGCTAAAATTGTTTTGCTAAAATTGTGTGTCCATATATAATTTGCAGCAAACCTTGGCTTAAGTGAATCAAATAAATAAATATGATCACTACAGGGCATATCTAAAATAAAAAGCCCTTGGATTATCTAAATGTTTAAATGAGTTAATGCTAATATGTCATTCACAAAGTATTTAAAATAGTACTCAGCACATAGAAGTACTCAAATGTTTTCTGTTGTTGTTATTCTGTAGACTAAAAATAAATATTTACAGAGTGAAAAGCAATTGTGAGCCATTCACAAAGAATAAAGCATTACAAGAAAATAATTATTCAAGTATGTCAGAAAACAGAAAATATTGTCATATTAACTAGGCATAGTAATACTCTGTTCCCAAGAACCATAGGATCAAAGGATCAACCAGAGTGATCCTTCAAAAATAACTGTCCTAAAGAAATTTCATTTCATCATAAAAGGCCATTCCAGAGTAAGATCATGATTTAATCTATTTAAAGGCTCTTAGAGAATCCAGTCTAACAACTTTCTTTATTAGTAACCCTTCTTCTGAGTAATTTTTCAAACAAGGCTACAATTTTAGAACTGAAAGAATTATGATAATAACAATGATATTATATCATATAGTTCCTGTGGTCTTCCTCAAACCCTTTTTGGAAGTGAAGTAAAAACAAAATAAGATAAAAATAAAATGATAAAGGTATCTATGTTCTCTACTTTACTGCAGAGAAAGATACAATATTAGGTGTCTTAAGGTTCAGAGGTGCAAGACAATGACACAGGAAATATTTCCTTAACCTTGGGTAGCCTTAAATATTATAACAGAACAATAATTGCAGTTATAGGTTCATAACTAAACAATAACTTATGCCATGTAATTGACTAACAGGGTCTACCTTATGGTAATGAGTTTGTATCATATTTAGTTGAATTGTAAAAATCAAGTGCTACTTATAAGAAACTAGTCTAGTGACATTACAGTGCAGAAGAAGCCTCCTCCCCCACCGTACCTACTATGCTAAGTATGGCCTTATCATATGACAGTCTGTATTTAAGAAGCACTCCCACCCCTAAGTGACTTTATACATTATCTCACTTCATCGTACATGGCCCTAAAAGAATATTCACTACACAGAGGTAGCCAAAGTGATTTCTCATTGATTCTGTTGCAGAGCAAGGTGTGGCAAGGCAAGGACCAGCAAGCCCTATATGTCTTTATCATTGTAATGATAAAAACCACTGCATGTCTTTATCATTGTAATGTTATCACCCATGGCATTTTTGTTGTTCAAAGCACTTGTGAGGCTTGACACAAAGATTATAATTATTTTTCTGGAAGCTATTACAAAAGACTGTATAAACAAATGCTGACTTTCAAAATATATTTTATGTAATTATTCTACTATGGAAAGAAGCTCAGCAGTTTACTGAGCCTGATTCTTTGACTTAGGAGTCAGAGGGTAAGCGCTTGGTGGTCAACTAGAGGAGACCTACACTGCCCATGACTCCTCCATTATCCCACTCATCCGAGTGAAGTAACTTAGGTTAACTTAAGGTATTTGCACCTTTTCAATGCTTTCTGGAGGTCTCTTAGAGATTTAGAATACTTTAATCAGAGATGCAGCGGGAGATGCAGCCTAAGTTACTCTGGAAGAGGTGGGTTGAATGGAAGATTTTTCTCTGCATTTGTGAGATTTAAAAAGACAATTATAGGACAGAGTTAAGAACTGTAATCTTTATGAAGTTTTTTTCCCCCCTATTTCGGCTAACAGTTTTGAATCTCTTCTTCCAAAATATTTAAAAATTTCCCTTAACCAACTGCATAGTACTGTTGAAGATGTCTCCGTTTTTATGATTCTCAGTTGCTAAACTATAGTATTCCAAAGGTCAGTGGAATAGACATTGGACTAATAATAATTATTAACATTATTTTATCACCAACACAAAATCTAGAAGTTGCGGGTGAAAAACCCCATTTGATCACTCAGGGTCTGTCGGGAGGATTGTAACTTCAAACCCAGTGGTGTTAGATGTAGTTCATTTTTAAATGCCCCTTTTAACCAAGTTTCTGTCAAGCTCCCTGAGTCAAGTTCTTGGAAACCAGCAACTTTAGTAATGTGCCAATTATATGTGAACATTTATTTTAGCCGAGCAACTCAACTCACAGGAGGGAGCAATGCCTTAAGAAAGGTTAAAAGGAAAACTCCAGCAATTAATACTAATAAACCAGAAAGTTAAAGCAACCATCATAAAACACTAGAGCATCTACTTTTTACAACAGAACCATTCCTTTATTAAGAGCCACCTGTTTGGTAGACATTCTCTGCCCCAGCAGCCACGGGCAAGTAATTAAGTTTAATAGCAGCAGCTCTTATTTTGAAGAAGTTCTCTGTTTAAAGCCACAGAGGGGGAAGTTATTAAATTTAATGGACCCTAAACAAAGGCAAACCCTGTGTCAACAATTGGATTTTCAATATTCTTTATTATATTGACTCTGATTGGATTATTTTTGCATTCCATAAGTCGAAATTCATCTTACTTTTCCTAAAAATAGGCTATCTTTTGACATGAGCCCATGATGTTGCAGTCTTACCTGGACCTCAGTTAACTCTAACTTTTGACTTACTGGTGCTAAGGCCCAAAGAAGTGGTTTCCATTCCCACTAGATCAGTTGGGGATAGTTGGCCCACCTCACAAAGTTGACTAAGCTTGGTTGTGTGACTAATTGCTGTGAAGTGTAGCCAGACTGAGGTACCAAAGCTCAGAATGAAACCTGCGTACATGGTTTGACTCCGATTTTATACATGGTTCTTGTCAGTTGTTTTTGTGGGGATTTATTTCTGACACATGTACAACCACCCACACATAGGGAAAAGATTTAGTAATGAAAGGAATCTTGCTTTTGCATGGATGGCAAACACATGGTTATAAATTTTATTGAAAGATTTGCTGCAATCTTTTTCTTCTCGTAGAAGACAACCTGGGATTATGAACCTCATTTCACCCAAAGTATTAATTTTCTAATGATACAATAGCTTCAGTGGGGCGTTGGGATCTGAGAAGAGGGTGGAGGCAATTTAACATAGGAAACCGGAGTGTTAGTTTCAGTGCCACTAGAGAGTCTTCGTACTATTCTCAGATTTGTCAGTTAATTTATTGTGCCTCAGTGGCCCTGTGTTAATGAATTACTAGAAACTGCCTACTGACATGTCTCAGGAGTTCTGCAAGGAGTAAGATGTTGTCGGTCCAGAGATTTGATGTTCTCGGGACTTTTCAGTAAAGAAATTTTGCCTTACAAAATAAATGCTAGTGGAAAAACTAAGCTGGGTAATTATCTTCAAAAGAGTAGAAACATGCTATTATGTACATGTCTTAAAATTAATACCTTATTTTTTAGAGCAGTAAAGGTTTACAGAAAAATTGAGCAGGAAGTGCAGAGTTCCCATATCCTCTTCTGCCCCCCTCCACCTCCCACTTTCTCGTGTTATTTACATTTTGCTTTTGTGTGGTGTTTGTTATAATTGATGAGCCAATATTGATACATTGTTATGAAATAAAGTCCACAGTTTACATGAGGGCTCACTCTGTGTTGAGCAGCGTGATGGGTTTTATCAAATGTATAATGTAATGTGTTCACAGTTACAGAGACATGAAGAATAGTTTCACTGCCCTAGATATCCACCTATTCATCTCTCCTTCCTCTGTCTTCTCCCCAGCCCCTGGCAGCCACTGATTTTTTTTTTTTTTTTTTTTTTTGAGTCGGAGTCTCACTCTGTCACCTAGACTGGAGTGCAGTGGCACACTCACGACCACCCCAGCGCTGACCTGCTGGGCTCCGGCAATCCTTCCACTTCAGTCTTCCAAGTAGCCAGAACTACAGGCACGCACTACCATGCCTGGCTAATTTTTCAATTTATTGTAGAGACGAGTTCTCGCCAAGTTGCCTGGGCTGGTCTCGAACTCATGGACTCCGGCAATTCTCTCACCTCGGCCTCTCAAAGTGCTAGGATTACAGGCTGAGCCACCGGGCCTAGCCACAGATTTTTTAAAATTGCCTCTGTAGTTTTGCCTTTTCCAGAATGTCATATAGTTGGAAAACTACAATAGGTAGCTTTTTCAGACTGGCTTCTTACACTTAGTAATATGCAGCAGGAGTTCCTCTGCGTCCTTTCACAGCTTAGTAGCTCATTTTCTTTTTCCACTGAATAGTATTCCATCATAAAGATGCTGTTATATTTTTATAAACCCCAAGGGTGCCCTTTCTAAACCTAGGGATGCCTCCCCCTTTTCTTTTCTTATGAAAGCATTTCACACATTTCTTCCTGGAAAGACCCTTCCTCCATCCCAGCAATTGTCACTAAATGGTTTTCCATGTCTTTGGTGCATTTTTTAATTACAATATTTTTATTCATTTTTCCCATACATAAATTCCTGAACATTTTTTTTAGGTTGTCATTCATATCAATTCAAATGCAGAACAAACCTAGCTAAAAAAAACAATTCACTTATGTGATGTCTCAGCTGCCTCCCCACATCTTTGACTCCTGGGTAAAGGGTGCCTTTTCTCCTGACAATGCCTTGACATCCCTTATGCTTGCTAGGCAGTTGCCCACTTCCATGCCAGCCCACTTCTTTGTCTCAGCAGGCAGGGCCCCCGTTGCTCCTGCTCGGGCATCCCTTTCTTCAGAGTGCATTGCTTTCTCCTCTACACCTATTTGTATGTCGTCTCTGTACTTTGGACACACCTCTAACGTGTACATACCTTCCTTTGGTGTAATGACTTGGCTGCACGCCATTCTCCTTTTACAGGAGGTAAAATTCTTAAAGCCAGTGACTGTGTTGTACATATTCTTGAATCCTTGTAGCCTAACACAGTTGTAGGCATGTAGTAGGTGCTTAGTAATGTTTAATAAAACAAGTACTAGTGGGGAGAATTTTTTTTTAAAAGAGAATGACAGACATGTAGAAGAAAAAGGGAAGAAGAGAAGAAAAAAGTAAAAAAGATTTTGTTCACCTGAACAACAAAGAAAAGGCTAAAAAGAGAAACGTTCATCGCTGATAAGGACAGGAAATAGCACAGTAAGAGTGTGCATAAGCAGCATATATTTTTATCTCCAAGTCTTTTTGCAATGTGTTTCATATTTAGAACACATATCAAGACTGCATCTGTTTCCAGAACTTGCTGCTAACAGTTAGTAACAATGCCAAAACATACTTTAGGTCCAGCTTGAAACCAAATGATCAAATAGAATTTTTGATTTCTAATTTAGAGTCTGACATTCATTATAGTCATCATGTAATAAAGTGTCAAAGTCTTTTCTGAGAAAATGATAGAAATTGTATTAACTAAGTTGTAAACCGAAGCAAAGTTGTTCCTCTAAAACAAAGCAAAAGATTTGGTTTGACTACTATCGTTTCTCACAAAGTCTTGTCTTCTTCAGGCTGAATTTTTCCTATATTCTCCCTCCTTCCTTTTTTTTTTTTTTTTAAAGCCCTGTGTGAATGATTTGGTTTTATATCATCTTACTGTTCTGGTCAGTGTCCTGCTTAATGTCTGATACCTAGAACCAAACTCTTCCTTCACCATCAGCCCCTGTTAGTGTGGGCTTAAAGTGACCTTTGTTCTTTTGGTGACCATGTTATACTGTCTTCTCATACTTGCCACTTTTGCCAATCTGCATTTCTCCCATTTTTTAACTTTTGGAGCGTTGTTTTTAGATCCAAATATGATACTTTATAGTTATTGCTGTTAAGTTTGATCTTATTTAATTTAGGTAATGATTTCTGCCTATCTAGAACTTGTTAGATTTTAATAATGTCATCCGATATATTAGTAGCGTCTTGCATTCCTTCCTGTGTGGGATGTCTTTCTTCATTTCAATCATTTCAAGTCAGCTCAACAAATTTTTGGTGTATACTTAAAATATGCTTAGGCAGGCAAGGAGTAAAAAAAGAAATAGAAGGCATAGTCTCTGCCTTCAAGGAACTTTTAGTCTCATTTAGGAGACAACATAAAGCAAATATGATACAGTTGCATTACGATACCGGCTCTTGTAGATGCCAAAAAATATGCAAAGAATGCTCAGAAATTTAGTGAAAGGACATCTCTTTTGCCTCTCTGCTCTATTAATTCATATTCATAACCAACTTAAAGTTATCTCCTTTGGAATTTAAAAAATGAAATCCATTATGCTCAGATTATACGTTGAATTGCTTTAAAATTACATTTCCAACTTTAAAAAATTACATTTCCAACTTTTAAAAATTACATATATTGATGTGTGCAGTTTTTAAAGATGTGACAAGAAAATGTAACAGCTTGTCTTTTCCCAGCTAGATCGAAAGCTCCCATTGGCCGAGTGCCTAGCCTTCTAATCCTTTGCTATCTCTCCAGAACCCCAGCTAGATTGAAAGCTCCCATTGGCCAAGAGCCTTGCCTTTTAATCCTTTTCTATCCTCTCAAAAACTCCTACTTTAATGTGCGACATGTGTGCGTCATGGGAAGTACTTATAGTCAGTAGAAAAGTCTTCCTAGTGGTCAGGGCTGCGTGCTTCATGGTTACTTATGCTATGACAATCACTAGGAATTGGCCAATAGATTTAAAAGTGAGATTCTATAGGAGACCAATGACAATTGCCATTTACCTTAATTTCAGATTCCATAGACACAAATATAGTCCCAGCATGTGATATATTATGGGATTTGTCAGCATACAACCACTTTGTTAGCTCTGTGCTTTGACATATACATGCCTATATGCATGTATACACCTACTCACTATATTTAGAACGAATATATATGTAAATATTCTTCACAGGCCTATTATTTGTGATATTAATAAATACCAGCCAAGGTAATGCTTTTTTTGGAGAAAAATAGGACAGTTGACATCACTATGTCTTAATATTATTTAGCTGTTTAATTAAGCATGGATTTCTTAAGAAATATGAATTGATCACTGCTGGTAGAAAAGGGACAGAGAGACTGTGTGATTATTTTAAATGGGCTCTTATGTTTGCTAATATGCAAAAATAATTAAAAGGGGAATCTTTAAAAAGAGATAGCTAAACAACTCCCCTGTTTGGGAGTTGGTGTATGATGACTGTGCAGTATTAATAGCAACAATAATATACTTTGGGTTTTATCAGTCTAAACAAACTTTTTTTATCATTAAAATCCTATTTGATAAAATGCAAATGATAGTCCTAATTTAATTTGAATTGTTCAGTCATTTGTGGGCAACACTTTATTTCAAACAGTTCAAAGTCATTTTCAAACTTCTTGTTTGTTTGTTTTTCTGAAAAGCAGACGGGAAGGCATATATTCTTAAATTGGGTCAGAATTTAAGTAACTTGATCTGAGGGAAATCTAGAATCCCATTTGACTATACTGTCTAAATGTTTTTAAATGTGACTCAATAAATTAATGAATTTCAAATCCATGAAAGTCATGTAAATAAAAACAAAATGCTGCTCAGACGACATTGTTCCTAAATATCTTAAAAGATTTCTTAAGCAATAGAGTGTCATATCTTTTCCAGAGAGACTATGGCCTTAAGTGACCAACCTAGAATGCAACCAAGCATGGTAGATTAGGATAAGACCACTGTTTCTGTATTTAAAGTTTATTACTCTCTTTTCATCCAAAATGGTCACCATTCCAGCTCCCTGTGGTAATTAGTAATAATGCTATAGTTAATGTAATAATAATAACAGCAAATATAATGATGGTTATAAACATGCTCCAAGCTGTGCCAAGGAGAGCAGTGATTCATGATAAATCAATAATTCCACTGATGTGGTCACAATTAATCCATATATAATTATGAAGAACCTTTTCTAAACAAAAACTACAAAGGAAATAAAAATAGTCTTGGAAAAGAGGGAGAAGTCTGATAATAGTGCGGTGGGACTCATCATTAAAGAAAACAAACCCACAAACTCCCCAACTAAGGTAGGAAACAGCACATTCTCAGTGTGGCTTGAAGTGACCTGAGAGATTCCAAAAAGGTGAGAGTTTGATCCCCCAGCAGTTCACAGAGAAAGTTAAAGTGGTTCTTGACCTTAGAAGTTGGCAGGTGTCATAGATACCCTTTGATGGGTTAATAAGACCTCGAATAACCTCTTTAATCCAGCAAATGATTGAAACATTTGAATTGGGGTATGCATCCTAAAAGAGGATTGAACTCAACACTGATAAAATATTAGTTGCTCAATAAAATTGTGTTGCACTGATTTGGTTTATCAGGAGAACATTTCTTTCATGTGTCAGGCTTGTGGGATAGTGATTAGACACTCATAGCGTTGTTGGCAGTGTGCTGGAAACAGGACTTTGCTGGGAATTGAGGGACCTCTCATTTGTGCTTCTGCATCCTATGATGTGCTTCTGCATTCTTGAACAGGTCACTGGGCTTCTACAGGCCTTAGTTCCCCCCAAGTATGGACTGAGTTAGTTGGGCTAGATGTTTTCCAAGGTACATCATATAACTTTGGATATCTGTAATTCTAAATTAAGGTCTGAAAGGGTAAGTTTTCTTACAGAGAAGATATGGTAATCATCATATCAGAAAACTAAATCCACCATAAATAATAACACCAAAGGCTAGTATAGTATTTGGTTGAAGAACTAAATTAACAGGAACTACTACTATAAATGTTAGGAAAAGTTTTGTTTTGTATTTCAGTTAATTCTGACAAGAAGCAACCTAAGATCAGGCAAATTAGTGCCAAAAACCTGTACATTTAGACTTTGACCCCTGATCACAACTGAACTTCTATTTAAGATGAAACCATTTATATGCATGTACCAGGTCTGACAATTAAGTTCATGAATTCATCTTAGAAAAAGTGCTACATACCTCACTGCTGACTATCCCTACAGTTACCTTGAAGTACCCCCCTTGGGAAGCTGTGCATCAATGCCAGTGCTTAATCCACTATCAAAGCAGTTTTGGAACTCTTTTTCTGGGATGGCCATCAGAGCTGTTGTCATATTACCCTTGATGTCTTGAATGTCAGCAAAATGTCTTATTTTAAATATTTCCTCTATCTTTGGGTAAAGAAAAAAGCTATTGGGGCCCAGATCAAGTGAGTAGGGAGGGTGTTCCAATACAGTTAATTGTTTACTCGCTAAAAACTCCATCACAGACAGTGCTGTGTAAGCTTGTGCATTGTCATGATGATGACCATCTTTGCACACATCTTTCTCATGCCAAGATTTTCAGTGATGATTTTCCTGTTTTTCTTTTGATGTTTATTTGGTCTGCTATGCTTCTCACAGTCAGCCAGTGATTTTGATGCACAATTCGATGAATTTTTGCAGTGTTTTAGTCGGTTCTGCTTGTTACTGGCCATCCCAACCTCTCTTTATCAGTGATGTTTCTCTCCCCTCAGAAAAATAGTTAATCTATTTGTACACTGCTGCTTTCTTCATGGCATTATCCCCAAAACTTGGACTAAAATGTTCCTGATTTCACTTCCACTCTTGCCAAGTTTAACAAGAAATTTAATGTTTGTTCATTGCTCTAATTCAAACTCTGACATTCTCGTGATGGCACACAGAAACATGCAACAACAGTAATGGATGCCACTCAGCAACATAGCCACATGTCAACGCAAATAGCTGTGAGACATTGATATACCAGGGTTATGAAACTTTACCAGGTTGTTTGTACAGTGCTGCCAACATAAGTGCATGGTGGCAAGTTCACAAATTTAATTGTCAGACTTCGTATAACAGAAACCCCAGATGGATTTTGAAATGAAAATTTTATAAGGGCTACTAAAACAAACAAACAAACAAATAGGTAAATTCGGCTAATGGTAGAATAAACGGGATCAGAGGACCAGGCTTTCTATATTAACGAAATTTAGAAGTATTTAGAGAAAATACTATTTGAAGCACAACAAAGTTTCTTTCAGTGAAACATTGCCGTCATAGGGTTTGATGACTGCATGATAAAACATGTGTTAGTATGGGTTATAACCAACATTAAATTCACTTATTTTTTAAAATTAAGAAAGACTTATTAAAAGGGAAGATCCATTATGAAAGGCACAACCGGCAGGACAGCAGAGAGAGAGCTTGCTGTCTGCCTAAATTCACTTTTTATTGAGCTGTGTTGTACCCACTGGAGATATATCAGTGAACAAGACAGAAAAGCTCGGGGAGCTTCTTCCATTGGCATATGGCATAGTGATTAAACACTCAGTCTTTGGAGCCTGACTCTCTGGGTTTAACTTCAGGTGTCTTTATTCACAAACTATGTGATGTTGGAAAAGGTTACTCAGTTTGTACCTCAATTTCTTCATCAGTAAATTGGACTAGTTAGGAAACATGCCCGTTTTTTATACTTCCTGTTTGAAATGTAGCAAAATTCCTACTCTCCTTGGACACAAGCTTCCTCTTTTTCCTCGAATCTCCATGTAACAATAATAATAACTGCCTCAATAGGTAATTATGGGTACTAAAGGATAGTTCATATATGTAAAAGTCCTTAGAATAATGCCAGGCACTCAATAAATGTTAGCTATTACTATGGACAGGAAGGCAATTGAAAATAAGAAAATATTAGCTAGGGATATGTATTGTGAAAACAGTGCAGTAGAATGCTTGGTGAGATGAGGAATATTTAAGCTAAAATAAATAACAGGGCCCTGTGAGGATCCCGAGGAAGGGAGGGCATTCTAGGCAGTGGGAGGTACAAGGCCTGGAGGTGGGTAGTATGGGTGTTGTTTGAAGAAGAATGCCCGGAGGTCAGAGCATATCGATGATATGAGGTCAAAGAGATAGACTGGGTCAGAGTTATACAGGACGTCCACGGATCAGGACCAGGGGTTTGGAATTGCTCTATGTGCAGTATTAAGCTATTGGTAGATTGGGTCTTGATATAAACTGATTTCTGTTTTCAAAAGGTCACTCTAACTATTGGGTGGAGAGCTGTAAGAGAATGAAGGAAAAGATCAGGAGTGCTGTTGGGAGACTGTGACCGTCACTCTGGTGAGAGGACGGTGGCTTAGGCTTGCCTGGACCATTGGTGGGGAGGGAGACCCTCTGGAGAGGAAAGAGTTTTAGTAATGCTTTCTTCCAATTGTTAGTTTACTTTAAAAGGAATAATATTGCATCTTCTAAGATGTTAATTAATGTTTAGAGACTATTCATACATCCCAAGTGAAGTGGTAATTCAGGAATTACTTGATCTGTTAAGTGAATACAGAACCACTGACCTGGAAATTGCAGGACTGAAATCCATTCTGATAGCCGAAATTTTTTTTTTGACTGAAAATTATTAATTTTCAACAGATTTTGTTAATCTGATTATTTCCTGTAGCCTCCCCTTCCTTGGCAGTGGGTAAACCCAAAATTAAGTGCAGTGAAGTGCAAAGATGAGGTGAGTTTTGGGGACTGAAACAGCATTGTATGTTCTCCTCATCTTTTAAAAATATGTTTTTGTGTCTTCCATAGCTTTATACATGCCAGTTCCTTTTATTGCTTTTAAGGTGTGCGAAATGAAAATGATCACGCATGATCAGGTTGGCTGAGCAGGTGCTCATGAGATGGTCATCCTGGGGAGTGCATGGTGGCAACCCTGAAGTGAAGAGACCCCTGAGTGAGGAACTAGCAGTTCCCTCAGTCTCGCAGGCTAATGTCCTACAATTGAGGAAAGTCGAGTTGGGTGGGTCACCGGCATTTCTCTTCCCTGTGGAGTCAATACTCAGGACAGCTTTTCCCCAGAGGACTGAATAGAAAGGAACCTGAATTAATAAGGGATGAGGAACTGGGTTTAAGCAGAATCTTATAACCACAAGTGAAGGTTAAAGGGGAAAGCTTTCAATAGGGAGGCCTATTGGCATAACAGTTATAGGGAACCATCACTCCCTTCTTGCTCAGATCCTTTCACTGTTCCCTGAAAGGAGATTCTTCCTCATGAAACTTGCAGTTTGGAGCTCTAGAGATTAGCTTCAAGATCTTATGCAGATATGAGCAGTTTTTCTTATATTTCCTGCTTGAAATGTAACAAAATTCCTGCTCTCTTTGGACACAAGCCTACTCGTGTTTCTGGAATCCCAAAGTGCAGAGGTGTGTGTGCTGAAAATCATCACATCCATTTGTTAGTTTGTTTTAGAGGAAATAAGGAGAGCTGGAAAATCAGGGTCTGAAAGAGCACATTTTCCAGTGACCAAAGCTACTTACAGTATATGTGATGGATTTATTTTGTTTTGGAAGCTCAAAGACTCCAAAGAAGATACAATTCACAGGATGTCAGCATGGGGTATCCAGAATAATTGTAAGAGCTCTGAAAACTTCATAGATTGGAGCTTGGGGTGATGGGTTGGCTGTTCTTTAACCTTTCTTCCTAGTTTTTTCAGAGTACAGTAAAAGAGACCGGAAGTAAAAAAATTCAGTGTGAATTTTCTCACTAGAGTGAGAAACAGCAGATAAGGAACCACTAGAAAAAAAATGGTTACTTTAAAAAATAATATAAAGACAGGGTGCTCTGTTGGAGAGAGGGGTGTTTTCTCCCCCTGAGTCTGACAGTTTAGATGTATAGAGTGAATTTCCCTTTTCTTCAGATGAGGGGCTGGACTCGCTTCTACTCATGGTTCCCTCTCCAGTCTCAAACCTTTGGCACTGATCTTTTTCACTCCAACACTGCACTATAATATTGAAAATCACCACACAAGTGGGTTAGGGGAAAGTTACCTAGACATCTGTTTAAGAACTTGAAAACTGGAGATGCAGTTGTCTTTCAGCCCATCTGCAGACTTTGCAAGCTAATATTTGGAATGTTCACTTCAGACTTGCAGAGCCACAGCACCTGCATCTGGTTGCGTTGCTTCTCCTTGCTCTTCTTTGCCATGTTCCCTGGTACCTAAAAGAGAAAAATGGGCCGGGTGTGGGGCTCACGCCTGTAATTCTAGCACTTTGGGAGGCTGAGGTGGAAGGATTTCAACATTAGCCTAGGCAACATAGTGAGACATCATCTCTAAGAAAAATTACCCACTTATGTCGGTGTGTACTTGGAGTCCTAGCTACTCAGGAGGCTGAGGTGGAAGGATCACCTGAACCCAGGAGGTCGAAGCTGTGGTGAGCTGTGACTGTGCCACTGTACTCCAGCCTGGGTGATAGAGTGAGACCCCCCCAATCAATAAAACAAACAAACAAACAAACAAAGCAACAAAGACAAACTGTGTCACTAAGTGAATTCCTCCCAGGGTTTAATTACTAGCATTTTAATTAAAAGATTACATTTCAAACTTCAAATTATAGAAGTTCTAGGTAAAAGTTTGAAAATTTTTAAAAAAAGTTTATACAAATCAAATAAACAGTACTGCTTTAGGTTATGTGAAGGTGAGTTGGAGCCATTGATATGGAGGTAAAACCCTTCTACACATCTGGCACATCTGCAAACGTGGCAAGCAAGTTCTAACAAATGTAACGAATAAACAGGCTAGCATTGAGAGAAACAGGAAAAGAATAGAGAGATTAACACAAGTGCAGTCTGTGAGTTAGTATTGTGGTTCTCCACAGCATCACACGCACACAAAGAGACCCACGGCCCAGTGCAGTGAGATGACACATGGACTCTGACAGCCCTTCAGGCTCCTGTCTCCAGAGGATGCTGTGGCTGGCCAAGAGAGGTAGAGACTTGGGCAGGTGCAACAGACATGTAGAGAAAAACTGAGGACTCCACCAGGAAGGAGACGGCATCTTGGGGCGCACTTTGAATTCTTCAATGGCTCTAATTCAGGAACTTCAGAAAGTGAGGAAATTAAAAAGACCCAGGACAGTTAGGCCATCTGTAATAGTTTTTCTGATGGCAGAAATTGACTTAAAGCTTACAGATAAAGAATACCTTGTTAGAACCTAAGACAAATCAAGTGCAGAGGAAAATGGGAAAATGGGAAGAATAATAGCAATGAAGTCCAAATGTGATAGTAAAAATAAGTGCATAGCAACACCTAGTAGTATAATATTCTCATAGTGCTTTATATATATAGAAAACACTTTCACAGACGTTCTCTCATTTAATTATCACTGTAACTCATTGGGGTATCTATGATTAAACTCAGTATTTTGCCAGTAGGAAATTAGGGTTCAGAGACATTCAGGGACTTGTTCAGGCCATGTAGTGAAAGAGGAGAATAAAAAAATTCAATCCCAAGGCTTTTGGTTCCAAATAATGTACTTTTCCCTACTGTGCTTTGTCATGGGAGTCTCCCTATCAGAACCAGACTTTGCTACAAAAGCCTGCTGGGCATCTTCCTAAGAGGAATTTGTACATGACTGGTCCTTCCAGGCCACAGCTCGATAACACCAGGCATTCTTACTAGGTAGCCAGTGTTTGTACTTGGTGCAGGTCAGAGAACCCAAAATAAAGTAAAACTCAAGTCCTAACCAGAAATAACAGTGGAAATACCTCTCAATTCTGTAAACATAAATTTTATTCTAGAGGTAAAAAAATGTACTGTTAATGAAATCTTAAAACCTTGAATATATTTGTTTATATGTGTGGCAAAGAAGCTTAAAACTACTTAAATTATGCACAACAATATATCCTGCCCTGCAAGAGTTGGAAAGGTTGACATAAAAAAATTAACTTAAGATAATTCAGAGCAAAAGCAATTTGCTTAAAGAATCTAGAACAAAAAAGAAAGAGAAATAATGTGCATCATCTCTCCCGTAGGATATATGAGACTAATGAGACTAATGTTAGTTTTAGCCCCTTTTATTCCTGAGTTAAACGATGAAAGACTTTCTTTTTTTTTTTTTGAGTTGGAGTCTCACTCAGTCGCCCAGACTGGAGTGCAGTGGCCGCTCCCGGCCACCGCAGCCTCGACCTGCTGGGCTCCGGCAATCCTTCGCCTCAGCCTTCCGAGTAGCTGGAACTACCGGTGCACGCTACCACGCCTGGCTGATTTTTTGATTTTTTGTAGAGATGAGGTCTTGCCAAGTTGCCCAGGCGGGTCTTGAACCCGCGGGCTCAGGCAATCCACTCACCTCAGCCTCCCAAAGCACAGGATTACAGGCTGAGCCACCGAGCCCAGCTCTGATGAAAGACTTTCTTAAAAAACTAATGGTGTTTCCATTTTCTTTTGACTTGTGTTGCAAACTATTGCTAGCAATTATATATTTTTATTTTGTGGAAAAATATTCTAAGTTTTTGAATTGACATTTTGTGCCTGGAGAGAAAACTTGGATATTTTTTGCATATTGGATACATAAATTTATTACCTCATTTTGAAAACTAATACAATTTTTTAATGAATGAGGACCTTTCTTTACAGGGGCAGTATTTCTAGTAGACCTTTTGGAGTTATTTTGGAATTCTCAAGGTTGTCTAATATGCAGCAGAATTAGAAATTCAGAGCTAGAAAACTCATGGAGCGGATTTAGCCAAATTCCCTCATTTTACCCATGAGGTATGTGTGGATCATAATCACCCAGCTAGATAGGGTAGCAATGACCAGGACCCACATCTTCAATTGCTAGTCTGACGCTCTAGAATTATTTTCTTTTGCTACACTTCTCATAAGCTGCTGGTGTGTGCATGTGATATATATACCTATAATATATTATAGATATATATATAATATATATATATATTTTTTAAATTGCTGGATGTGGCCATTGTGATCTGAAGAAGAAATAAAAAAACAAGCCCTGAATTATCTCCTCCTTTTCCTTCGTCTTTGCGTCTTTCCTCTTTTCACCCTAAAATTAAGTCCTTATGAAGAGTTTGAATAGATTTGGTCCTGCGCCTGTGGCAGCACCATCTCTCTCAACCAGTCACCAGCTGTTTTCCACATCTGGAGTGGACTCAGTGGACGTTATTCTCAGGCCGAGAAAAATAGGACTTGGACTTTGTTCTTGGCAGGCAGAGAACGTCCACTGTTTGAGGAGCTACTACTGGACTACTGCATGTTTGTCCCACTTCCCACAGCAGACTGAGCAGACCAGGCCTTTTTCTTTCTTTCTTTCTTTAGTCATCAAAACAAGTAGCTCCTCTCAGACACCTTAATACATAATTAGGTGTGTCTGTTTACCCCTGGGAGACAGGGCTTCATGTCCCAAAGAAATACAAGAAGTCTGGGAGCAGCCACAAACAGATGTTGAAAATGTTCATTTGTGGCGAGTTTATTACTATAGCACCAGGAGTAAACACCGAAGATGAAACCCCTCTGAGGGTGTGTGTGTGTGTGTGTGTGTGTGTGTGTGTGTGTGTGTGTGTGTGTGTATTGAGGGGGAATGTTATCTAGCAGCGGAGAAAGTGAAAGGAAGCCCTTTAAGAAATTTTTTTTTTGCTCTAGTATTTGTTTATCTTCTACAACAAGGAAAATTTCACTATTTGGCTTTGGCTGTTTGAAGGCTTTTGCCAAATGCTTAACAATCTGTAGGGTTTGATTTCTCTCAAAAAAACCACTCTGAGAACAAGGCTCTATGTAACTAAGATGTGTTTGTTTTTGTTTAAATCACTCCGAAGAGAAATCATCTCTTGTCCATTGTTAAAAGAGAGGTTTCAATCAAAGGAAAATTCTACATATTCTAAAATATACAAACAGCTCTTTGAAATTGATGCCAAATCAAACTCTAAAAGGGACTTTTCTTGCAGAAGTTTTGAGTTAATTCTGTGTGCAGGGCTTGAGTGGAAAAACTCAGACTGTCAGAGGAACGAGTTACTACACAGCACTGCACTTGGATTCGGAAGTTACATAAGGAGTATTGTCTCAGGATAGTCTCTCAAGACTCTTGTACATAGTTTTAGGCTAAACCCTAGCAACAAAGAAACAGAAATTCTTTTCCAAATAAGTCAGTTTTTCACTGAAATAAAAGGTAGTAGCTTGGTTTCTGATGTCACTAGATATAAACATTCGATATGAGATGGCATGCCAGTCATGACTAAAAAATATCAGCTGAAAAGAAATATTGTCCTTGCTCCTATCAAGACTTCTATTTGGATGAAAAGTATAGAAGCTAATATGGGAAGTTGGGGGAAAAGGGGACGCAAATTAGGAAAGCCGACAATTTCATTTCACCTCTGCTATTAATCAGCTGTGTTCCTGAGACGGCACATTCTTTCTTGGAGGAAGCTTTATTATCCGTTGGTGCATATTTTGCCTACCTTACAGGCTTTTTTGTGAAGGTAAAACCACATGTATGTAAAGACAGTGAAAACTTAAAAAGCAAAATTTGAGATGCTATCTTTTCACTGAATTATTAATTTTGAGAATCAGCTTGATGTAGGACTTGATAGTTTGCCGGAACTGAAAAAGTCAGAAAAAGTTTTTGATCATAGGGATAAAGGGAGCCAGCCAGAGGGCAGGTCAGAACAAGAGATACATCACGAAACTGGTGGCCGAAGCAGAGCAGTGGATGTGGAACTAACTTGAGCGCTTGGGGTTCAGGTAAACACAGGTATAGTAGGTCAAGAAAGGAATTTGGCTGAAGCTATATAGGCAGAAGCCAAAATGCACCCCCAACTGCAGAGACAAGGATGGAGGTCAGATCTGGTATTGCCATCATTTCTTCCTCACACACACATTTAAGTACTTTTTTGTATGTAACCCTGAAGGAAAGCGCTGCAGTGCATTTAGAGATAAATAGGACAGAGTTCCCATTCTTAGGCAGCCTATAGGCTAGTAGAGGTGATCAGGTGGTGTTGCCTCTTCTGCACACCTGTAAGAGGGACACAAATGATGATCTAAGTATGTGCAGAGGAAGGAGAGGTTACTACGGGCTAAAGCAAAAGTAGACCGAGATGCTTCAGAGCAGAGGGCAATTGAGAGGTAAATTTTAAAGGCTGTTTAGAATTTCAAGGGACTTCGAATTTCAAAGGTTGTGGGGGGAGATACTAAGGGCTGAGGCTGAGAGAATAACGCAAGCCAAAGCAGGAAGGTGGGAAGATGCAGGGTAGTGCGGGAAAGGGTCTAGTTTGGATTGTAGAGTTCATGAAGAAGTAGATTAAGAGACAAGCCTAGAAAAGTAAGTTGGGACAAGACTGTTGCTCTGGCAAATGTTTGTGTGCCCCTATTATAGAGATTTAGAAATATACCTGAGTAAAAAAGCATGACATGAAGCCACAAAACAGGTAGGCAGGCATGAACAAGGAAATCCTGAGGAGCCAGAAAGTAGAACGAGACAAGGCTTCAGGAACCCAGATAAGCCACCTGAGCAGAAGATATAACACAACAAACAAAAACGGACCTAGATTATAAGGCAAGCTTCTGTCACAACCAGAAAACCTCTTAAATATTTCCTCCTGGGGCAGGAACCATTCTCAGGGCATGATCAGCCAGGCCTAGAGTGGGGAGCAGGTAAGTGGATCTATCTGACTATAGAAGGAGAAAGGGCAAAAATAAGGATAGGTCCCAGCAGGACACAGTTTGAGGTGAAAGTCTGTGACTTTGATCCTAGTATTATGGATTGTGTGAGGCAGGCCTGGGATAACTGTATCTTTTGAGCTGATATATAGAGATTGAACAGTATGTTGTTAATCTGGTTCAGCTCTGGGTTTGGGGGCATTGGCAGTTTGAGCTACATGCTTTAAGATCAGGATGGCTTCAGGGCTGCTGGACCATATCTGGGTGCTAAGCCTTTGGAAGGTATGTTTTGGGAAATTTGAAAAAAATGTACCCCAAGCTTGTCAGGCTTTTTTAAAAGACAAAATAATTTAATTTTTATTTTTATTTGTTTTAGAGTTGTGGGGTGCAAGTGAGAATTTGCGACAAAAGTAGACGTTCAGGGAGTGGAGGCATGTGGCCTCTTGTGGTGGCTGCTTTCATAGCCTCCTTTTGCTTCCTCCGCAGGCATCTCTCTTCTCAGTTGGCTTTTTACAGGAGCGTTTGGCTAGACCTGGAGCTGGGTGTGTGGGGTTAATCAAGACTCTCAGGATTCTGATTCTCAGTTTATGTATTTTCTAGCTTGGATCTGATCTTTTCAGTTTCCCTCTTCTCTGGCTCTGCTAGTTCAAATAGTGCCAGTATGGAGGAATGCCCTTTTGAGGTGGAGATGTTTGCTACTCGCTGTGTACTTTTACCAGTTCCCATTTACGAGAGTCGTATCTCATGAAGTAAGCTGAGGAATATAAAACACGATCTGTTGCAGATTACTCAGGATGTCAGTGGTAATGACATTATCAGAATTCCGGAGCTGGGTCCAGCATGGCAAATAAGTGGCACACAGCAGCCTCTCATTCCACATCCCACCCACCTCTGTCCGACCCAGGGCTGCCCTCAATAATTGATCAGAACCCTTTTCACCATAACCTTCCAAGTAACCATGGCCAGTCTGCTAGAATTCGCATGAAAATGACCCCAAATGACCCCTACACCTTGGAAGAGACAGTGGCGGCAGAGCCCCACGGATCTGGAGCCAGGTTCTAGGCCACCATGTACTATAACCTTGAGGAAATCACTTAACTTTGAGCTTGAGTTTGCCGCCTGCAGAGCGTCTGCAGAGTGGGGAAGGGTGAAGATTTAGTGACATGATGTAAGTCAAGTAAAGCTCCTTTGCAGACCTGAGCCATGGCGTCTCAGTTGTTTGGTTAGCCACTCTTTCCTTTTGGTCAATTTTTGCTAACACCGGGGGATACTGTGACTATTAAATCATTTGTAGGATTCATATGGTTAGGGGAAAGCGAAGAGTGGCCTATTAAGCAATAGGCAGTTCTGGTTCCCAGCCCATTGTGAAGCAACTTCAAGTCAGAGCATTCCTGCATAAGGGGTTTAGGCTTGCTACCAGGCCTGAAAGAAATGCTACGCAGATTTTTCCACTGAAGCACCCCAAAGGGCAGAGGAAACTCAAGGGCTCCCTCACTACTGCTCTCCCCAGTCTGTTGGCACAACCCGAAACAAACCTTAACCCCTCAAGGAGAATATTTTCTAGTCCCTTATTTTATCTGAAAATTCATGTGAATTTTATTCTCGAATATGCCTGTTTTTGTTTTAATATAAAAATCATGTTTTAACTTACCAATATCAGCTAAATGTCCCTCTTTAAAAACCCTCCCTCATTAGTCCCCTTCTTGTATTTCTTCGTTCTCTCCTATCAGTTAGGCTTTGGTATCTAATATATAACATCTCAACCAGTTCATAAATTTCTGCTTTAATATAGTCCAAGTTACCACTTGCCCAGGCCACAGGAAAATACCAGGCTGTCCCCTCTGAATTCAGGCTTTTTTGAAAGATTTACTTAGGAACAATTTATCATTTAGTTGCAATTTTTAAAATAATCTTAATTGACCACATATGTTATCACATAAGAGTTGGTCTTGTAGCCTCTGCCTAGTTCCCCGTCTCTCCGCCTCCTCCCGCCCCCTCTTGTGCACATGCGCACTACATTCTGCCAGGATGTCAGAAAATTAATTATGCCACTCTGGGCAGATACTGTCACAGGAAAGCCTCCCCCGACTTAAGATAAGATTACCAATATTGAAGCTGTTATTTTTAGGAGGGAAAGGCTATCACTTTAAACCTCTTTTCCTCGCTTTCCTCATTTCTCCTCTCTTAATTGTAGCTTCATGTTTTGGTAGCCATAAGTCATTAGTGGTTTTTAATTTTTCTGAAACTAAAATAAGGTCTGAAAGGGTGGATTTGTCCCTTTTTTCCTCCTTTTCCCCCTTTTTTTTCCTGGCTAATCGGAGGAACGCAACCACATCTGAAGCCACTTGGCTCATTATGAATTTCATGGAAACTGATTCTCTGAAAGTGTTTCCATATGTGTGTTCCCAATATATCCCATCCTCTCTAAATGGGAGCACAGACGTGTGCATGGGCTGGAAATGGCTTCAGGATGTGACAGAGCAGTCATATGACTGCCACAGCACCGTGGGTGGCCCCTTCTGAAAGACACGGTGTCCTGGGTGCTGGCCTCCTTCCTGCAGTGGATCTGGTTTCAAAGACTATCCACCCTTCCTAGGATTTAAAAAGTTCTTAATCAAGACCTAGCAAGAAGATCTCTCTCTTTTTTTTCCCTCCCTTTTCTCTCCCCCTCCATCTCTGACTCCTTCCTTTTCTCTTACTCTCCCTCTCTATATGCATACATATACGTTCACTTGTACATTTTCTACTGCCTGCCCCTTATCCCTTCACAAAAAGGAAATCTGTTATTCCAACCATATCCTCAAAATTTGGGTGGGTTTAAGGAATGGTTGAAGTTTCTGAAAGTTGTCATTTTTTTCCTCTCTCTCTCTTTTTCCTTCAGCATAACATACTTTCTTACCCTTAGGATCAGCTGGCCTTTCAGAAGTTGTAAGCATGCAGTGGAAAAGTACAATTCATTACAGCACGGAAAACAAATATTTATCCTGGATAGTTAAGTCACTTTTCCTCTCTTTTGCAAACTATGGGGTTTGCTAGTCACTTCATTATCTTAAAAGCAATTGATTTCACATTCTCACTTTGCTGGTTTCTTCTCCATCAGCATGATCCCCCATATAGTATATTTTTCTAATTATTAGCTAATGAAATTAAATGTAAAACTAATTTAGTGATAGATATTTGATCATTTTTTAGTGTGATGGGAGAAATTCAGGGAAATTTGGAAAACTGATCCCTTAGAACCTCAGTATGGAAAATGCCAAGTCTATATTTTGCATATAGTATAAATTTGATTTTTGGATACTGTTTATATAGCATTTCTCCTTCTGTCACCCTGTAGGCTTTAAACTATGCTAGTAATTCATCCACTTGGCAAACTTTTTAGAAGCATCCATCTTTTCTCAGCACCATGCAATGAATTAGGATCTAAAAGAAAGATATGTGGTTCTTACACTTAACTTTCTCTTTAGCTAGAAAATGAAAATACTTATCTAAAACCAATGATAATACTTTAGAATGTGTGCAGAGGTAGAATTTAGATACATCAGTCGCCAAGACTTGTATAGTAAAGGAAAGGCTACGATGATAATTTGTATACCCAGGAAGTCCTTGTGAAATGGTGAGCTTTGAAGACAGTGCTTCCTTTCCTTTACCTAGCAGAGAAGAGAGGGGAAGCCATGGGTGCTGGGGAGAGCATGAACAAAACTCCCGTGAGGGTCCTGAGTATGTGTCATTTCACGAGGAAGAGGATTCACACCAAGGAGCAGTGGGATTGACATTAGAAAAGTAGGGCAGAGAACTCCTGCAGCTGCCTTATTTTTCACGCCTTCATTGCCGCGTTGCTCAGCATGCCTTGTGAAAGGTGGCTAGTCTGTGCTTGGGGAAAGGGTGATACACTTTGGTTTCAAGGTTCTGCCACCTGTGTGGTTGAAAAGGGAGTACGTATGTGGGACCATTTTCCGTCTTGTGTGTTTTCAGAGAATACAGATCCCAGGAAGCTCAGGGCAGATCTCTATGTTTTTCCCACTGTCATGCTCTGTCAGGGGCACAGGGGGAAAGTGGAATGCTGGAGGTGGGACAGGAGGACCACGTTGGAGGCATGTGCTGTCATGCAGACCCACCACTTCTGCAGACTTCCGTGCCTTCATCTATAAAACTCATTGGTGGTTCTTGATGACTCTGACATACGGTGTCTACATTCTAGTCTAGAAACCCAGACAGGATGTGAGTTTCACCTTCTGTTACTTTAAGCTGCTCACTCAAAATGAAAACCATGGACTTAGTGCAGTGATTAACTCAAGATCATGAGGTGGATGAGTTAGTTAACCTTCCAGCAGGCCATGCATTCTGGGCCTGACCTTCTGTCCCCTCCATCTCCTCTCCCCAGGGTCCCCAGTGTGGACCTACACACACACAGTGGTTCAGGGGCAGGACAGGTGTTGGGAATGAATTGGGAATGACACCAGTAGCAAACCAGAGGCATCCATTTACTAGGGGCAACTGCTGTTGGTGGAGTCCCTGTCTGAAATGTGAGGTCAAGTGATGTCATGATGCTTTGAAATAGCTTTGAACACTCTTTTAAGAGAGTTCCACAAGGTTTTATAGGGATGGAATGTATTTGGTTACATTTTAGGTTTGATGTCAGCATTGCTTAATGCTTTTTCTATCTGATTTTTTTAATGTGTCAAAAATGTACCTAGATATTGTATGGAGTTCCTGATCTTTAGAGTCATTTACTTATTTATTTATCCATCACCCACGTTTTTATTTTAACTTCTTAGAGGGTACCAGGTTCTGGGAAAGCTATGAGAGGAAAAGAAATCCTTTAGCATCCAAAGCTGACTCTGTAGCTGGAGAGAACAGACTAAGAAACAGCCAATAATTCAATAAAGGAGTGAGGAAGGGTCCAGAAGAATGCTATAGAGAAGAAATGCTATTGGAACAGAGTTGAAATAGGAAATTATATAGTAGAGAGCAGTTGGGAAGGGGGTAGCCTAAATGCTTAAAAAGGGAAGATTTGGGGTCAGTAGAGGAGAGTCGCTCTGCGTAGATCTTGTATATTAAATGTTTCAATAGAAAGAACGTCGTGAGGGAGTTAATAAAAAGTTCTTGGGATTTATTTGAGATTTGTCAAAGCAATAACTCCTGCCATTTAAAAGGCCCCAATGAAGCTTTGAAGTTAACACCTCATTGCTGAGACGTCTGATGGCTTTTCATTCCGTACTATGTTTATGCCCTTGCATTAAAAAAGTAGGACCCAGGACTCTGAATAGGCCCACATATGTTCAGTCCGGATTCAAGGTCCCTCTTCCATTTTTTCTTTTGACCTGCCTCCTCATCTGGGATGTGTCAGTTCTGCTGCTTATAGGGGTAAATGACATGATACAGTGTTTCCAGCTGACAACCCCAGTGGCAAGTTCCCAGCTTGTTATTCTTCTCAAACTCCAATTTTCTCTTATTCTGGAGATCTCCTTGCCTGTTTTCAACCAACCATTATTTACTGAAGGCCTACTCAGTGAGAAAATGTACGTTAAAGTAAAGACCTTGGTAAAGGCCTAAAAGTGTCAAGTACAGGTATTACTGTGATGAAGCACTGAAGGGGAGACAAAGAAGTATCAGATCTCTTCTCTCAACTCTCGCTAGGTGGGGGTCAAACAGGAACCAGGATACATAGCATGAGGAAGCAGTTTTGAAAGAATTGAAGCAGGTCAGACATTCTCTTTTATTCCTCTTTATCTGGTTTCACGCACTTCACTTGCTCTCAAGACACAAGAAACCTCTTTGAGTAAAGACAGGCTATTTCCTTTCCCCCCATAGACCTGGGGGTAGGGGAAAGGTGTTTTTACTTTTAACATCAATTTTATTTTTATTTGAGCTCCATGGGCGTTTTACTAATATATTCTTCCTTGCGTATATTAGGTTGTGAAAAATTGCTGCTGCTGCTGTTTTAATGAGCAAGGTTCTTGCAGCTCTCTTTATGACAGCTACATTTGTTTGCAGGCTGTCTGGCTGTGGCTAGGGGCGCAGACAGCAGCTTTGGAAAGAAGTGCATCTGTAAGAAGCCAGCAGGTCCTAAGGGGATCAAACCCTTGACCTTGATCTTATTTACTTTTTGCCCTGAGCAACTGAACTAACTGCCCATTATTTAGCAGATTAGATCAACAACAAGGCCTTAAAGAGTTGTTAATAGTATTCTAAAGATGGTAACTCTCACTGGGGTTACTCTTAGGCACCAGAAGAGTGTACTTAAGTATTTTAAAGTATTTTCCATTTAGACAAATAGACTTCTAAGATAGCAGAGGTGTGTGTGTGTGTGTGTGTGTGTGTGTGTGTGTGTGTGTGTGTGTGTGTGTGTGTGTGTAGGTAGGTAGATAGATCTGTGATTGTGTTAACCAAATTCCTTAAGGGTAGCTACGAATGCATATCCTTTTGTTAGAAGTCAAAGAGGTCTATCCAGCTGTGTGATTTTGTGATATGGAGTCAATAGCTTCCCTTCTCTGGATTTCATCTTTCTATTTGTGAAACAGGGGTTAGATTAGAGTTATCTAAATTAGTTTAAACTTTTCTATCAGAGTACCCCACCCAGCAGGAGGTACTTGGGTACCTTAGGGGATCTGGGGGCATAGCCTAAAGCTGTACAAGTGCAACATTTTGTTGGAGTCGTTTTTTGTTTATATAAAAATTCACCTAAGTGTAGCATTCTTCTCCATATCATATTCATGTTACTGTACAGTGTATTCCTTTCCCAAGTCTAGTAAAACCAGCCTATTGGGGAGATGCTGACTATTTATCTTAGGGTTCCAGTACCTCCTGGCAGTCCCCTGGGCACCCCCCCCAATGTTGGCACATGCCATTTTGGAACTCTCAGAACCAGATGATCTAGTGTTGATTGTGGCACCCTCAACTTCCGAGCAACTTCCACTGCTCAGCAAAGCTTAATGTATCTTGTACATGGAGGGGGTACAAGGATAGCAGCGAAAACAACGGATTTGTACAGGTTGGTCATTGCTATTTTCAAAAGGTCCCCAAGTTAGCTTTGCTTTGTTTATACAGTAGGTTGTAGTCAGGAGTTTTAAGCTGGCTCTGGGGAGCTCTGAGACTACCAGGCACATCACTGGGGCAGCTGTTGAGCTTTGATTTTACATTTATAAAAGTAGACTGAGATAGTAGTACTTTTAGTAGTACTTTCATCATGTAGACCCTTTTAATAAGTCAAATTTACGTTGTATTTGCTTTAGTAGTTGATGTAATATCCAGTTCTTTTTTTTTAAGTTTGTGGCTATAATGTGGCTAGTGGCACAAGGTATGAATAGTTTAGGCTACAATGTCAAATAACCCAAGAAGTGGAGTCTAAAAGAAAACCTGAGTTCATGTACAAAACAGAGATTAGAAGTATGGATACAGCCGTATTCAATGAAAGAAAATTTAATGATGTTGTTTGCTTCTATAACAATTATAATAAATAAATTAAAGATTAGGAAGTAGTTTATATTCTTTCTTTGTAAGCTTAGGATTCCTCCAACCTCCTCATGATAGATTATTATATGAGGGGGGATCCCCAAAATGAAATTTATTTATACAAAATTGTGTGTTTATTCTTACATGTTTAAAATTCAGTCACCTTTGAAGTACTCTCTGTTTGATGCAGCAAACCCACTGAGATGCTTTTTTCCACTGCTCAAAACACTTTTTGAATTCGTCAATTCCTTTTGGTGCTTCTGCCATTTTTGTTTGTTTGTTTGTTTGTTTCACCTCTTCCACATAGGCAAAACGTTACCCTTGGAGGACTTTTTTCATCTGGTGAAACAAATAAACAAAAGTCACTTGGGGTGAGTTCAGGAGAATATAGAGAGGGTGGGGTATGGAGTTAATGCCATTTTTGGTCAAAAACTGCTGAACACTCCTGAACACTCAGTGTAGGCAGGTATGCTGGTAAATCACCCATCATGAAATGGGCAAATGCATTGAAAGAATCTCCAAAAAAATTCACTGAAGCCTAATGCAGCCTTTCACAACAATGTCAGTTGGTACACTGGTGCCAATGGCGGGTTCTTAGAACACTCACCTGTCTGAGAAAGTCTACGACTAGGGACCCACCCTGCAAAAAAATAATTCTGATTCCCCTTGTATAAGGAATCTCATATTTTACTATAGCAGACTGTTCATATTTTTTCATACAGAATGAACATATTGCAGTATGTTTCAGAAACATTTCTTGGTAACATAAAATGACTAAACAAATTCCAGAAAATTTTGTTGTTTGTAAGTTATTAGAATTATCCTATAATCCCTTTAAAGTCTGCATCAGTTCTCTTTGTCAAGAAAGAGTCAGTCCTCAAGACATTAAGACTCAAACGACTAGCAGTGATTGGTCAAAATACCCCAAACCTAGCAGAAATTTGTGGCATTGTTTTCTATAAACCACAACCAGAGCTCATTAATCAAAAAATGAATGTCAATTTGTGTTAGGTAGCATTTATAAACCAAAAAGGTGCAGTGATCCTGGCATGTGATGGGTAATAAAAACATCAGCAAAATGTATCAGGTAAAATTGAGAAGAAAGTAGGGGTGGTAAATTCAAAACCATATTGGAGTTTACTGCCAGGGCCCCACATAAAGAGTTTTAATGAGGCTTCTGTATCAGAGTAAGTGAAACCATACGGAATCTTAACTAATACTACAGTGTGTGTTAAGTACAAATACACATAAGAAGCATTTTTTCACGAACGTGCCTGTCTGCGTGAACTCTGTGCTTTGGTGGGGGGCAACGTTGACGTTTTAAGTGTGACTTCTTGTGGATTTACACTGCTCATGTTATTCTGGTTTTTCTCATGTGATCTGAGTATTGAACTTAATGCATGCAGAAGTGACCTGCCTCTAGCTATTAGCTCTGCCCGCACAAGGTCACTAGATGCTCTGCAGCACAGAGGCTGGTTGAAGAACATCTGTGGCCTCCATGTAGTGTATTGTACGAGACAGTGCATTAGCCTTGGGCGGGGGAATGTTGCAGCTCATCTGCTCCCATTTCTGAGTGTCATAATCACTACTTCCACATTTTAAAACTTGAGCTTGTCAGAATCTCGTTTTGGGGAGGGGTTAGGTAGAGGCAAGTTGAGGATGGAAGAATTTATAGAAAGCAGAGAGTGGCTGCCTGGGCTCTGTCAGTTTTGGTTTGTCATCTTGAAAGTGTTTGCTTCTGGCATTAGAAGCTGCTCACTGGCTTTTTACCCTCTGCTTATGGGGCCTGTGGTCTCTGGGAAGGAACTAATGGGGAATGGGAACCTCTCTGTCTATCCCTCCCCTAAGACTGTTGCTTCTCCTTCTGTCTTGGAGTTCATGGTCATAGAACACTAGAGCTGGAAGGGAACTTAGAGCTCATCCCCCTCATTTTACAGATGATGACACTGCCACCTCTGACTTCTGCCTCTGGCCTTCCACTCTCAGTAAGAAGAGCCAGGCAGGTGAGACTTTTAACAATTGCTGGGCTGGGCAGGGCTGGGATGGGCTGGGCTGTCTGATTGGTACTGTCTGATTTGTGAGTTTTGTTAACTATATGTTGCTTTTAAATAGTCATTTTTTATTGCAAATGCACATAATGGCACTTTTAACCCTAGCATTTTATGAAGATCATGAGCAGTGTGCATTTCAACAAAAATTTAAACCTTCCACCAGCACATTTAAAGACAAGTGTTAAGAATATTCCTTTAATAAACATTGTATTATCTGAGAACAAGTTCTGAATAAAAGTGGGACTGAAGAAGTGCCTGTTCACTAAGGTATTCACGAATTGCTAAATGCTTTCCCTTGTGGCTAAAAGCTATAGGAAAAGCCAATATATGAGATCCAAATAATGGGAAGATTTTAGAAGGGATCAAAATCTTAACAAGAGCACTGGTATTATAAAAAGGCATGCCACAATTCTGTGAATTCTAGAAAATCATAATTAGTCCGAAGTTTTGAGGCATTTCAGAAAATTAATTTCCACATGAAATGGTTTATAACTGTGGCTTTCATGTATTAGGCACCAGAAACATCTATTAAGGGGGCATACTTAGCTTTAAAAGTGAAAGGACTTTGCATGTTAGGGGCAAAAAACATGTTTTCCTTAGGCTACTGCTTCAAATAGAACTGAAGCCGATTCCGTAGGAGGTGGTGCAGGGACCTGACAGATGGGTGGGGAGGTGCCCTCCCCCAAGTCTCCTCTGGGCATCCAGCCTTTCACAAAAGCTGTCATCAGCACCTGACCTAAATGAGGTCATAAGTCTCCCGTTAAGACTTGAAATGCAGTGATTCCTAAGGTACTAAGCCTTCCTGTCCCCCACTTTCAAAACCTACTTATCTAGTTTATAACCCTCTCTATATGCCCAGAGAAGTAAGATAGTTTCAGATTACATCGAAAATCTGGTTTGATTTCACTGTTACAAAGATGGAATTTATAACAAGATTTTGAATTCTTTTAAAGTTTTAAAAGAAATGATAGGAACAAGTTAGGGTATCTTTTTAATGTCCCTTCACGGATGAAGGACACTGTCGAGAGTATCAATAATACAACTTATTATTTTGGAATTTCTTTATATTGAGTTGAGAAAAATAAGCTGTCCAACTTAGTAAAAATTTCACTTCAAATATCTGAAGTGCAACAAGAAGCAAAAAAGAAAAAAAGTTCAATGAGGATTTGGTCTTAAAGTCTGGTGAGTGAACCTATGTGATCAGAGTGTTGGGTTGGTTTACACATATCACCTAGCACATATTCGGGTTTTTAAAGCCCGTTGGGATCTTCTAGGGGTGAAGAACTTAAGGATAAATGCTGTTAAGACTTTAAAGTGAAAAAAAAAAAACCTGTAAAGTGACTGGTGCATTTGAAGGTCTGTTTGTGGCTTGCTGTTCCTTTTTGGGAAAGCTAAAGTTTTCTTTTTTTTTTCTTGTAACGATTTTATCATTATTTTAATTGATATTTACAGATTTTTCCCCCATCTTCTGTTATAATTTTTAGGTGCTTCAGAACTGGGCCCTTTTTCAGACCCCAGGCAGTTCCCAAGCATTTCATCCCTCACTGAGAGCCGCTTCTCCAACCCACGAATGCACTATCCAGCCACCTTTACTTACACCCCGCCAGTCACCTCAGGCATGTCCCTCGGTATGTCCGCCACCACTCACTACCATACCTACCTGCCACCACCCTACCCCGGCTCTTCCCAAAGCCAGAGTGGACCCTTCCAGACCAGCAGCACTCCATATCTCTACTATGGCACTTCGTCAGGATCCTATCAATTCCCCATGGTGCCGGGGGGAGACCGGTCTCCTTCCAGAATGCTTCCGCCATGCACCACCACCTCGAATGGCAGCACGCTATTAAATCCAAATTTGCCCAACCAGAATGATGGTGTTGACGCTGATGGAAGCCACAGCAGTTCCCCAACTGTTTTGAATTCTAGTGGCAGAATGGATGAATCTGTTTGGCGACCATATTGAAATTCCTCAGCAGTGGCCCAGCGGTATCTGGGGGGGGGTCACATCCCGCACGTATCAATATATACATATATAGAGAGAGTGCATATATATGTATATCGATTAGCTATCTACAAAGTGCCTGTTTTCTAGAGAATTTTTTTATTCACTCACTCAGTCATGATCTTGCAACCATGAGAGGGTAGATATTGAAAAGCAGAAGGTCCAAGAGAGACAATCACAACCGGGTTTCAGATTGTTTACTATTTAAGATGTACTTTTACAAAGGAACAAACAAGGGAAAAGGTATTTTTGTTACTGTTGTTTGGTCTGTTACCATAAATAACCTGTTCATATGCCGATTCAGAGAGGTGAACTCCGGGTTCAGGAGGGAGAAGAGCAAAGCACTTCCCCTCTGTGCTTTGAAACCACACACTCTCACGGTTGCAGCTGTGTATGGATTCGTGCACTCTGCAGACAGCTTACAAAGCCAGGCCAGGTGCACTAAAAAGGGACAAGAGGTAGAATGGATGCTTCCATGACAGTACGATCCATTCACAATAACTGTTCCAAACTCTGCTTTCAGACTTGCTGCAGGTCCTCATTTGAACTGTTTGGTTCAGTTTTTTTTTCCCCCCTGCTTTAAGAAAGTGACTTCAAAAATACTGATCAGGATAGATTGTTTTATTTTACTTTTTATTGCCCCCTTCCCCATTTAACTAAAAATAAATCCCATCCCTAAAACCTCCCTTCCCCTTTTATGCAAAACTGAAAATGGCAATACCTTATTATAGCCATAATGGTATAGATAGTGTTTGTGTTTGGCTGTGTGTTGTTTCTTTTTTTTTTAAATTATGAATATGTGTAAAATCTGAGGTAACTTGCTAACGTTGAATGATCATATAACTTTAAAGATATATTTATAATTATTTAATGACATTTGGACCCTTGAAACATTTCTTAGTGTATTGATATGTTGACTTCGGTCTCTAAAAGTGCTCTTTATTAAGTAACAAATTTCTTCAGTGGGCTAGAGCCATATCTGAAATATTGCTAAGCAATTTCAGTTCATCCAGGCACAATGTGATTTTTAAAAGTACTTCCATCTCCAATTGTTTTAGATGTAGCTTGTTTTTGTGACGTATGAAGGAAATGTTACGTTTAGTTCTTTCAGATCTTTGATTGCCTCTTACACAGCTTTGCCTTTTAAAGCAATAATTAGGGATTTAAAAAACAACTCTTAGCCCTTTTATCACTTACGTTGTTGCCCTTTGTCAGCATGAAATGCTGGAGTGATGTGGTTTTTTTAATTTTGGGGGGTAATTATGACTTTTGTCATATTAAAAAGACAAGCACAAGTGAATCACTGAACTGCAGAAAAATGTTCTGTGGTTTCATAGTTAAGTAAAACTTTAAATCACCAGGCTTCCTAGCAAAGACATAGTCAGCTTAAAGCCACACATGTGAATAAAGGATCGATTATGATATGCATTGTACAAGAGAGCAGAATTGCACCAGGAATTTTTAACCAACCAGCCTTACCAAACAGTAAATCAGGGGAACCCAAATCTGCCTCACCCAAGGCCCCATTGGCAGCTCTCCACAGAATGTGCCTTTAAAGGAGCAGAATGATGTCATTGTCCTTTGGGAGTAGGTCATTTGAAGCAGCCACCAATTTACAGCAGGTAGCTGATCTGAAAGCACACATACATCCTCTGCCATTTGTATTCCTTGCAGTGAAGGGCCCAGGAAGGGCACGGGCATTGGAGTTTGGTGTCTACTACTGTCTCTGTGTGAATTTGAGCTAAAGCTCTCTGGAGGATGCACTTTGACCACTCCTGGCAGTCACATGGCAAATTCCCAAGTGCAGATCCCTATTCCAAACCAGGATCATTTAATGACACCACCAGAACAGGTCTCCTCCATCACAGGTCAGGACCCTCCTCAGTAGAACTTAGCAGAGATTTGCCTCCAGCCCCCAGACCCCCCTTGCTCTATCACCATTTTCCAACCCACCTTTGCAGGCAACCTGGGAATCCATTCTGACTCCTTCTAATAAAAATGGATAGGAAAACAGAACAGAACCAAACACTTTGCCTTCTAAAGGTGATATACCAAGTATGCTTAGATAAGCCACTTTTCTATTACTTAAGTAAGATGGAAGTAGGAATTGATACTATTTATTGTTTGTGTGTGGTAGCTTGAAGCATGCTACTGTCCATTTATTTGTAAGTGTAAAATATGTGTGTTTGTTTCAGCAGCACTTAAAAAAGCCAGTGTCTGGTTACACATTTCAATTTTAATTAATTGACATAAAAATGTTACCACCAGTGCCAGCTGCATCCTATTTAATAAAAAAGGTACTATATTTGTACATTCTTTTTTAATGTTAAAAGGGCTTTTGTAAGTTTACAGTACACATACTAAGTGACTTTAGGGATGCTTTTGTGTTGAAATGTTATTATAGTGGCTGCAGGCAGCAACCCAGAAACACTTTAGAAGTTTTTTCCCTTGGGAAAAATTCAAGCACTTCTTCCCCCCACCCTCACTCCAGCCATCCCATGAAATGAAATAAAATTCACATTTCTTAGAACATATGTGGCCCTTTTTGGCCTAGGGATTAAAATTTTGTCTTTCTGTCTGTCTGTCTTTGTCTTTCCCTCCTCCCTCCTCCCGCCCTCCCTCCCTTGGTCTCTTTCTTTCTTTTTTCTGAACCCTTAATTTGCACTGGGTCATTTGTACAATTTGTGATTTCAAGACCAAAGAGAAGTCTAACTACTATTGTGGAACCATGTCCTAGTCAACACTCTAGTTCCTTGGGATTAAAATAGCATGGTTCTGTATGTAGCATAAACATTGCTGGAATTTACAGCGTGACTAATGCAGCTACATTTTTATCCGTTTCAGTCGTCTCACAAATTTTAACCTATGTCAGAGTTCCAGAACAGGTACCACAGCTTTGGTTAGATTAGTGGAATGACATCCAAAGCCTGGAACTGAGAGACTCAACAGATTAACTATTGTTTGCTCTTTAGACAGTCTCACCCTCCCCCTGCTCACCCCCACCACCAGGCCCTTTAAAAATGAGCAGAGAAATCCACACCAATGAGAACCATCCAGGGAGAATTCAGAAGGAAGATGTGTTTGCTGGCCTAAAGGGTTCCGTCTGTTCTGAGGATAGGGACTGACCCAGAATCTAGGTTAATACATGGAAACACAAACATTAGCAAAAGTGATAATTATAATTATGCCTATGGTATTTGAAAGAACAATAATAAACAAAATAAAAGATGATTCCTCCAAACTTTGAATTTGTTGTTCTTAAAAGAGATAATGCATTTTAAAAATATTTTCTGTGTGAGAATTTTTTTAGATGTTTGTTTACTTCATGTTTACAAATAATTGTTTGCTTTTTAATGCAGTACTTTGAAATATATCAGCCAAATCCATAACTTACAGTAATTTCTTAGGTATTCTGAATAAAATTCCATTTTCTTGGATGTGCTTTACCATTCTTAGATTTCTGTGGAACAAAAGTATTTGTAGCATTTTGTGTAAATACAAGCTTTCATTTTTATTTTTTCCAATTGCTGTTGCCCAAGATTTGCTTTCCATGCACATATTGTAAACAATCTGCTTTGTGCCACAGGTCATGATTGGGGATGAGTTTACTCTTAACTTCAAAGGGACTATTTGTATTGTATGTTGCAACTGTAAATTGAATTATTTGGCATTTTTCTCATGATTGTAATATTAATTTGAAGTTTGAATTGAATTTTCAATAAAATGGCTTTTTTGGTTTTGTTATGTGTGTACATTGGGTCTTTTCTCATCCGCGGTTTCCCTTTAGTCTGACGCCTCCTCCTGACTACACCTGGGCACTTCCTGGTCTTTGGACTTACTAGGGCTGGATAAGAGCAGAGATCCTATATTACTGGTGAGAAGAAAAAAATCTTGGTAAGCATTGTCTTTGTCTTGCCCTCCTCCTAAGGAAGAGTGGGTGAGGAATCTAGTAAGAACTCACTTCCTTTATTATCCTGTGTCTGAAGGAAGGAGTGTTCACCCCATCCTTGGGTAAGACCCTTCATTCCAACTATGGGACCAGTTAGGGTGTATAGATAGAGGACAGCCTTGATGAGTTCATAATTTTAATCTCTGGGAACATGAACGGGGCCTGGCTATAGTTAGAAGATCTCAGGTACTCCAGACACAGTCTATTTTTCTTCCCACATTTTTTTTTTTTTTTGAGTTGGAGTCTCACTCTGTCGCCCAGACTGGAGTGCAGTGGCCGCTCCCGGCCACCGCAGCCTCGACCTGCTGGGCTCCGGCGATCCTTCCGCCTCAGCCTTCCCCCACATCTTTTAGATTCTTAAAAATAAAGCCAACCGAAGCCCAAGGATGAGTAAAAATGGACCTTGGCCTGGAGGAACAGAAAAATTCTACTGGTGAACATAACTATAGTTTGGAGATTTTTTTTTCCCCCTTGGTCATTGCTTATTTTTGGTAAGTCCCTCCCTTGCGATAAGGTTGAGGGCCTGGGGTAGAGTGGTTGCTTTCTCTGTGTCCTGTACTTTCTGTATGCTTTGGTTTACCACAAGTCTAGAAGAGGGACTAGGGAAACCAGTGCCGAGAACGCTAGTCACTGGTCAAGCTGGCCCACATCAGAGGGAGAGTTTGAAGCCTTTACGAAGACCTGTTCATTCTTAACCCTTTAGCACCGTTTTCTAAGAAATCTTGGAAACAGTTAATTTCTAAGAGTAGGAAACATTCTAAAAGCACTTGTGTGAGTTTAAGCCAGGGAACTTGTTTGCAACTCTTTGAGGATGTATACTTATTTTTAAAAAATTAAACATCTGTGTGACTTTAAAAGGCATTTACAAGGGAGGTGGGCATGCTGACTTTCTTTCCCTCTCCAGTTTTTCCAGTGGGATGGCTTAGAGCAAATCACTTTACTCCTCTGAGTCTCTGTTTCTTGGTTTATGGAAAAGCACTGGGCTAGACCTTGGCACTACCGACATTTCAGACTGGATATTTCCTTTTTGTGTTGGTCAGGGATGCTGTCCCAAGCATTGTAGGATGTTTAATAGCATCCCTGGCCTCTACCCACGAGATACTAGTAACACCTCCCTAGTTATGACAACCAACAATGTCTTCAGATATTGCCAAGTGTCTCCTGGGTGGCAAACTCTCCACTGATGAAGTAATAGTGTTGGGCTAGAGGCTCTCCCTTAAGAGGCTCTCCCTAAATATTTAGGTCAGGCTTTATTGACTGAGCTGATATGAGAATACCTTGCTTATTAAAGCAGAGTAGCCAGGCAGAAGTCAGGGGCTTTTCAGTGACAAATGCACATCAACCTTTTCCACCCCTCCACCCCATGGCACCCTGAGGTTTAGATGCATTGTGAGGGATGCTCCTGGCTTTTTTCATCTGCACTTCCCTTCTTTCTGCATCCTGGGCTGTGCCGCCGGTGAATAGCCCAGCTGTGGGGCGTTTTTAGGCCTGGACTGGTTGGCCATATTTATCATGGCTGCTCTGTTTTCTCACTGAACTGACAGGCGGAAGAAGAAAGCAATTTCTGCAGTGTTTTTGACCCCTGGTGTCCCCTGTCCCCCAAATATTTAATCATCAGACATTTCTGTGAGAGTGGGTGTTTCCTGTTAACTCAAGCCCATCCGACACTGGCCTAATAAACACCTCAGCCCTCTGTCACGGAGTTTATTTGGCTGGGAAATGGGTATTGCCATGTAAACAGGAAGCCCCCTGAAGTTATTATCTACAGATTCAGTAGAAGAGCCACATGTTTATATTTATGGGATTTGAAAACAGCCTGAAAGGCAAGGGAGGATGTCGGGGAAGCCCTCATTCACAGTCAGTGAGAACAGGTCCTACAGATCTTCAGGAATTGGTTGTTCATTCCCTCTGGAAATGGTTGGTAAACAATCATGATCTAGCCAATAGCCTCTGCAGAAATGAAGGTACTGGCTTGTCTGATTTAAGCAACCACCTCTAGCTAGATTATCAGGTTAATAGGGTATCCAATCAATCGGCCTCTCTGTCTCAATTATTTGAAAATCATTTTGGAGACTAGACCTAGGAAACAATGGTTTGGGGGTATCTAAAAAGGAAGGGTGCATATAACACTGTCATGGTCTCTAAGTTTTTCTGGGGAAATGGAGGACGACTCAACTGACTGCTGCAGTGTGAGTGTGAAGTCCCAGGTAAACTCATGCTTTTGTTCCGACAGTCAGATCCTGAGGGACTGGGAAGGACATTTTTCATGAGAGAGGCTGCAACCCCTGAGCTGCCCAGGCTCTGGTGCCATAAATGCAGGTGATGAGACCATCTGGCTTGCACTCTAGGACTACATACCCTGGGTGTACTCCAAATTGTTCCTCCCATGTCTTCCTTCATTAACTCTCTCCTCTGGCCTGGAAAAGGTGCTTAAGAAAGGCCAGGTAGGAACCAATACACAGAGCTAACGCTCTCTATCTGAATTATGGGCTCTGAGCAAAGGCAAGGAAGCTTTTCCCTCCCCACCATCATTCCTTTGCACCCTGAGAAGCCTCTTTGTGTCTTCCTAGGGACTTCTCAGCAATAGTTATTCAATCAGGAAGACTTGGAAATCTTAGCAAAGGATCTGCAGAAGATGGAAAGGATAATCTCCCAAGGGTGTGTGTGTACATGCTGGTGCACGCATGTGTGTGTATGCTTGAAGGGAGGGGAGGAGGAGGGCGGGGTATGGAAAGGGGTACATGAACAGCCATTCAGAAGAGGCTCCACCCCTACACATGTGCTCCTTGACCTGTTGGGCTCCGGCGATCCTTCTGCCTCAGCCTTCCAAGTAGCCAGAATTACAGGCGCCCGCTACCACGCCCGGCTGATTTTTTTATTTATTGTAGAGATGAGGTCTCGCTGCCCAGGCGGGTCTCGAACCCGCGGGCTCAGGCAGTCCACTCACCTCAGCCTCCCAAAGGCGTGGGATTACAGGCTGAGCCACCGAGCCCAACTTCGACAGGGCATTTACTTGCCTCAGTTGATTTTTGTTTCTGGGAACTCTGGGGGAAAAAGAAAGCACTACCTTTATCCCACACGAGGTGAAGAAACAATTACTCATCTTCAAATAGATTGTTAGAGAAGACAAGAAACCCTGGATGTTCCTTGAGATGTCAGTTAAGGGAGGATGGTGCAGCTGACATTTATGAAGTTATGATTAATTTTTGTAATGCTTTTATTTAAAAAATTGTGATTCAACCCAGTCCCACTGTTCAGAGATGCTCATCCAGTTGCAAAGCAGGGGAACCACATTTGTGGAAACACACTTAGCTTTTACTAAGACTCAAAACGTTTTTTATTTTTCTTATTCATTTTCGTATTATCTTTTTTTACTTAGTGGAGTTTTCTGAAAAACTTTGTTTGTTTCTGCATTGCAAACATAGTTCACTTCCTGATTGCTACCTGTTGGTTCCAGGTCATTCTGTCCCATCCCATAGCCAAGAGAAAGGGAAGGATTTCCCACACCTGCCATTCTCATAGTGAAATCAAGAGCACACAGCAAAATGCTTGAAAAGGAAAAAATTATTTTGCATAAACCTTTCAAGGAACAGCTCTTGCAGCAGCAACATAAATGGGACCAGAACACAAAAGTGCAACCAGGTCTCACGTGGCTTTGTGCTCCTTAAGCCTGAGGAGATTTCTCCTGAAGGACTAAAAGTACTAGCATTAGCCCAAATGTGGAAAATGGAGGTAGGATATTATAGATTTAGTGGAATTAGAGATACAGTATATAATGACAGAATTTAGGGGTGTTTTTGTGATATAGGGATACCAAGAACTTCCCAAACATCATTGAATGATAGACTGATACAAATGTGTAAATGGATTCTGTAAAAACAGCAAAAGAAAACATCAAAATCATGGGACATATCATTGAAGGAGTATTAATAAAGTGGTTTTATGATTTAAATCTCCTTTGACATCCTTTCTTTCCTAAATCAAGTCATTTGTTTTTTATAGCTCCTTCTATCTCTGGCAGTGAAACAACTCTGGCCAGTTTCACTTTCAGTTTCTCTGTGAGTTTCTCTTCATTTTTCTGCACCCCAATGAGAGGAGCTCTCTGTAGTTTCACTACATATCCCTGTAATGCCTTAGCCTGATTTTGTTTTCTCTAACAGTCATTTAATATTTCAAGTTGTGGAAATCCCAGTGACCTTACTCATTTTTGGCAGAGTGCTTAAAGAGTCTTTTGTGTGTGTGTGTAGATTTGGGGGCATAGAAAATTCGACTCCTTATGGAAATCTTCTCATTTGTGGTTTCACAGATGAGAAATGCAGAGATTATTATTGATTATGATTCTCAATCACACCTTCTGGAACACAAACTGGAAGTCAGGCTGTGCAGGAAAAGACTGGTGAACCAACTTTCATTCCTCATAGGCATGAGAGGGAGAGATGGGTCCATGGAGGAAGCAAGTACCGAACTTTAGCAAGGAGTTAAGTGGTTAATAGGAACTAAGTTTTTTTTATTGACTAATAAAAGCTCTCTGGGCTTTTCATATTATATGGTTCCTTCAGGCTCCCAGTTCAATGGCTTAAAAAAAAAAAAAGAAAAAGACAAAAACAACAACAAAAAGCTGGAGCCTAAATACCAGTGCAGTCCCAGTCTTGTTTACTTTTTCATTTCCGCAGTTGTAAAAAAAAAAAAAAAAAAAAAATTCCTCTGGTAGTTCAACTTTATCACACTGTAGGAATGGATCAGTGTTTAAACAACTCCAGTGATTCCTGCCTCCCAGTGAAAGGAAAAAGCACTCTCTGTCTCTCTGTGTCTGTTTCAGAAAAAAGGAGACCACAATGCAAATGATGGATACATCAGGAAATTTTAAAATGAAAGCAGGGGTGGGAGGAGGGAGAGCAGATATTGACCCGAAACACATCTCTGGAATCCTGAATGCAAATGATCTCTGTCCTTTTATTGCCAGTGGTGCTGTTCTCCCAACAGAGCAGGATGTTCTTGTTTTTAATAATAGCCAGGCCAGATGCTAAATTCTCCTCAGCAACATGCTGTATAAGTGAGAAGGCAAACAGCTGATTCCTGTTAAGATGAACACCGGGAGAATAAGCCAGAAAGTATGAGAATTCTCTGGAGGTTTTTGCTTTGTAAACCCCTGTTTGGCAGAAAGATCACAGAATCTGAGCTGAAAACACAGTGTGTCCCCCTGCACCCGTTCCTCCACTGAGCTGCTCGCTGAGGGTCTGTGAGCTTCTCGCCTCTGTCATCCAGCACTTTTCTGAGCGATCCAGGAGACTGGCTCACAGGTTTCCCAAGAGGGAAAGTCGGAAGCCCTGAGCCCTTTGACTTTCAATGGCTGCAGAAAAATACTCATCAATAGAAGGATTTTTTTACTTGCTTCTTGCCATAGAAAATAGTGAAATCCTGAACATGGGCCAACATTTTAAAATGGCATCTTTGTTCCATCTTTTTTACTCCCTTCTTCCCCCTGTCAGAGCCCATCAAATCTCTCAGATATTATTTTGTTTCAGAATGAGCTACACATGCAAGATGCTGATTTCTTCTTTCCCAGGGAGCTGCCAGAGCAAGTGAGGGGCTCGGCGGGGCCATGCTGGCCAGAGCAGACAGGCTGCACGCCATTGTAGGTCATGCTGCCTCAGAATGCCGCCTGGAAGGCCCTTCCTGGAGAGCCGGGTGCCCTGTGGGAGGGGTCTGCACAGAGTCCTCTTCCCATCTCTTTCTGGGGTTTTGCTCCCGAGGTCTGAAGGAGAGTGAGTGGGAGAGAAGAAGGGATGTTAGGAGCAGATTGAGAGGCTCACCCAGTAATCAGCTCCTCCAAATCTCTTTAGTTACCTTTCCTCTTCACATCCTCCTCCTAAGCCCTCGTACTTTCTCTCTCCAACTGCCACTTCCTCCCCAGCAATGCAGAAAGGGCACACTACCCCTTTCTCACTATTTTCTTCCTCTCTAGCTGTTCTAGAAGTTCACTTACCATGCTCTCATTAGAACAAACATCTTAGGGGCAGGGATTGGGGGTTAGGGGGGCAGCAGTAGAAAGGAATAGGGACCGAAGTTGATTTTCCTCCTTCCCCCCACAGATGACATTGAAAGCCATTGTTTTCATTTCTTTGAAGAGAGGTTAGATTTGATACTGGCAGCATGATCACATACGCATCTGACATTTTTCTTTAAAAACTTATTTTTTAAAGATAGGGTCTCTTTCTGTTGCCCAGGCTGGAGTACAGTGGCCTGATCATAGCTTATTGCAGCCACAACCTTCTGGGCTCAAGTGATTCTCCCTGCCTCAGCCTCCCAAGTAGCTGGGACTACAAGTGAGAGCCACTATGCTTGGCTCATTTATTTATTTTTTAATTTTTGTGCGATGGGTTCTTGCTGTGTTGCCCAGGCTGGTCTCAAACTGCGGCCTCAAGTGATCCTCCCATCTCGACCTCTCAAAATGTTGGGATTACAGATGTGAGCCACCATACCCAGTCACTTTTCTTAATGTTTCACATGTCTTATCTCAGTCTTCCCAGCAACCATGAAGAATTCAGTACTGTTTTTAATGCTTATTTGACGGATAGGAAACTGAGGTTCAGACTTGTTCAAGGTCATATAGCTATTAAGACTCAAGCCTAGATCTGCCCAATTCCAAAGACTATGCTCCTAAGCTAAAACTTTGGGCACAATCTCCTTTATCATCTATATAGCGGAGGTTAGAGCAGTAAATGAATTAATGAGACAAAAAATGCCTAGCAAAACAACTGGTGCATAAGAGATATAAAATAGGTGATACCTATTATAATTCATAATAATTAAGATGGTTATTTTAAACAGCAGATGTGACACTTTTAGTTAGTTTGAGTCACAATAGTGCCAGAACTACAAATATAAAGATTTTTAAAAATACGACTTCAACTCTTAAAAAAATGTTGCTCTTTGAAAGTGACATTTTTCTATATAGTTTATAAAGAATTTTTCTATTGAATATCAATGCTCAGTTTGACAACTCAGGCATCACTTCACATAAATCATAAATGTAAAATATATTGATGCATTCAGAACAGGGATGTTGACCAATCTGTAGTTCCTTTCAAGTCTTTCTGTTTAGGTGTGTTGAGTTTTATGTAAACATTGCTATTGAAATAGTTATCATTGAATTGAATTTGGCAATATTGGCCTCCTTGAATAAGACTCAAGCCAAGACATTCCTGTCAACTTCAACTGTTACCTTTCCACAAATGACTCAAGGATCACTGCAGCTTGACATAGGGACAGAACCCAGTTCCCCCATTTCTGGAATAGAACCCCTGATGTGGGCAGGGCTTGGTGCCTGTGTGCACAGGCCAGGCCTGAAGAAGCCCATGGATGGGGCATCAGTGTTCTCTGCCCTAAATTGTCTAAATCACTTTGCTTGAATAGGTGAGCTTCTCTCCTAGTCTTGTAAGGCACTTTACAGATTAATTTCTTAAGTCCACTTTACATGGAATTAATATTCTATTTTATTGAAAGTCCAGATAATAGGAATGACCTCTCTTCTTCCCACCCTCTCTGCCTTCTTTTCAGTCTTTTCTTTGCAAGTATTTATTGGGAACACCTACTCTAGACACAGCAATATGCAGGAAGGCTTGCCACTATTCAAAAGCATACTGGAGAGCTTGTCTGTTCAACTTAATCCATCTCAGTAAGAGAGTTTTGGGTTTTTTGTCGTGACACTCTTTATTTTAAGCAAATTCATAAATTATTCAGATTACAAAAAAACCCCAGAGATTAAAAATTAGCAATTGGTTTGTGAAGAGAATGTAGATAGTTTTGATTTCTGTTTATAGCTAATTTAATTTTTCATTTCTCATTTCCTGACACTCAAGTATTGGTAAGGTACTTAGCATCTGTATTTAACCATACAAGTCTTTCATTCTCACCTCATATATGGGTGGCTTGGTGCTTTAAAAGTGGGTAGTCTTCATATAGTCTGGGAGGGAAAGCTGCTCTTCCATTTTCTCCAAGTTTTGTAGCAACCAGGCAGCCAACTCTGCATTAAGGGATTGAGAAGTATATTGAAAGCGGGAGGGTGCGGAGCAGGAGAAAGTGGAAAAAGGTCTGGGTTCCAGATCTTAAACCCTACTAACTAGATGTGTGACCTTGAACAAGCCACTTAACTTCTCTTGACCTTCTCTTTAAATGTGGTCAATAATAATATTGCCTGCCAGATGGTCTGTTGAGGGACCATGCAACTCTTACCTATAGATTTGGAATGACTTTTAGAATGCAGAAATTATGGGAAGTTTTAAAAGGCAGCTAGAACTTCCCAAGCATTAAGAAAGAGAAAGGGGTCCATTGTATAGAGGGGTCCAATAGCAAAAAGGGCTATTTTGTAGAAGATGGGGAAATGGAATCCCAGAGAGGTCAAATCACTTATGCAAGATCACTGTGTAGATAGATGACTGAAAGTCAAGAGTTAGAAGAAGCTTATTTCGAAGCATTTCTTATACTCACTCATTGGAAAAGATGTTTTCTTTCTTTCTCAGGGTCGCATCTTCTGCGTTATATCTTCATTAAGCACTTGTTTACTTTTCTAGTTGCTTTTTTTTTTTTTGAGTCAGAGTCTTGCTGTTGGCCAGGCTGGAGTGCAGTGGCAGGATCACGGCTCGCCACAGCCTTCATCGTCCAGGATCAAATGATTACCTTGCCTCAGCCTCTCTAACAGACTACAGGTAGCTATATGTGGCAAGCTTTTGATTTTTTGTTGAGACGAGGTCTCACTATGTTGCCCAGACTGGTCTTGAACTCCTGAGCTCAAGCAACCGTCCTGCCTCGGCCTCCCAAAATGCTGGGATTATAGGCGTGAGACACCATGCCCAGCCTACCTTTCTAGTTTTTTATAAACCTATTTCCATTTGTTATAAACTTAGTCAAACTTTATTACACTCATATAAATTAATTTCCAACATACTAATTCCCTACCATGCTCCAGGTAACATTATTAAAGACCTGGTACATGTTACTTTATTAAAAAAAGCATAGATGAACTTAGTATACTAGGCCTGACTTAGTGGTTGAGAAATCCAGTCTAAGAGCATCTCTTGCTGGACCAAAATGGCCTATCCATTGGCAATATGCTTCAAGTTGATTATCCTTTAGTGGAAAAGAGGGATTTTTCTCATCCAGGCCCTTGCCATCATTACTAAGGGTAGATGTAGTGGTTTTGTAAGGAAGAGTCTTTCTATTTGCTGTTTCACACTCTGGCTTCCAGAGATGAGGCCACACTCTTGACTTCATTAACATGATGTCCTAGCCACCTAAACAAATGAAAACATAACGGCTATTCTTGAAACAACAACAACAACAAAGACTTTTCATCTCAATTGTACCTTTCATCTACTTGCTATCTAAGATACCTGCAACCAATGTCTCTTCCATTTAAAAAGCAGGAGGGGAAAACCATGCTCATGGGCAACTGTAGAGTATCCTGTATCAAGTGTTATGCTACTATGTTACTAGACAAAATTACAGCACAGTTAATAGTCTGGCCCCTGTTTAATGATAGTCACGACCATGATTGTGCCTAGCGGTCATCAGACACAAGCGTTAAGCCATTTACAGGGAAATGGAAGACTGAAAGGAGGGTGGCGCTGAGGCTTCACCCTATCCCTTGCTTGAAAAGATAACTGTCGTTGCTTTGCTTCACAATCCCCAATTCCAGCCCGATCTTAAGGGAGGGGTTGCATGTATATTCATTCAATAAATATTGATTGAACACATACTAGAGATGAAAATGAATGAGACACATCCTTACTCTCATGAAGTTCACCATCTGCTCAGTGAGACAGAAATATAAACTTGTAGAGTGCAGCAGATGCCATAACAGAGGTGTGAGCCAAGGGTAGAGGGACCCCAAAGAGGCAGTGAGTCTTGGGAAAGGCCGGAAGATGACATCCGAGCTGGGTCTGGAACGATGGGTAATTTCTTGCTATTCTGGGTCTGAAACTGAGCAAGCATCTCCTCAGCTTCCCTGAAGCATGGTACCTGGGAGTAGACAAGTACTCCCACCATGGAGCTACCATGTCTAGCTCTCAGAAAGAAAAAGAAGGAAAGTGACTCTGGGCTCTTTGGTGTACTCCAGCATGACAAACCAGACTTCCATGCTAAGATGAGCAAGAGGGATTCTCAAAGGGACCGGGGTGGGGTGGGGTGAGCACTGTCAGAATCTCTATGGGATAGGAATCATCCTGTGAAAAACCATATTCAATCGTAGGACTTAATCATTAAAAACCAAAAGGAAAACCTGTGTCATCAAAATATATGACATGAAAAATGTGAGATTTTAATGTTTAACAAAAGAAGGTGTAGATACAGAAAATGTTGAGATGAAGCATGAAATATCAAAGTTTCAGCACAGGGCATGGGTATATTTTATCTGATTGTTTTTCCCACATCTAATACCAGTGAATTGGAGTCTTGATGGGGCTGTGAGGGATAATGTTGACACATAGGACCCTTTGGCACTCATTAGGAAAGGCTGATCCACATGAGTGGTTGGGGTATGTTTACATTCTGGATGGTCCCACATTCAAAAAGCTTGATGAGAGCTATGACTGTGACTGACCCTACTTCAGATTTTAAAGCAGTATCTTGTAGTCTTCTCTACCCACATCTCCAGACCTCTCCTTTGGAGGCCCACCATGCCTCCAGAAGACTTCACATGAACTCCTCCTCTCTGAGTCAACACCAGCTAACTCTGTGCTGTAAACCTCCTCTTTCGTAAAATGAACCTGTCCTGACTCGCACCCTTGAGGAGTGAGTGTATTTGCATTTCCAGGAAAGTGTTTTGGAACTTCTAAAACCTCACCTCCAAAGTCTCAAAGTGTGGAACCTTCCTTTCTGACATCCCTCACCTCCCAGCCTGGCTGGGGCTACTGCCTCCTTACAGGAGACTCTTCCCTGACCAGCTGAGAGCCAATCTTCATTCTTCTCTCTTGGTCAAACATTCTACCTGGATCCCTTGAAGTAAGAGCCACCACAGGGGAGGGTGAAAACTGAGAGTGAATTCTTCTTCTATCTGAGGCTCATTCTGGAGCCTTGCATTGATTTTTGTCTCCGCGAGTGTCAGTCTATTGATTAATGGAATCTATTAGAGTTATTAGAACAAATAAAATACATTCACACACACATAAATTCATCTCTACCCCTCCCAAACCACTGACTGGTGAAATGTGTTCTATTTCCAGCCCTGACATCTTGCCAGTTTGTCACTCTCCTTCCTGGCCACATCAAGTTCCATCGGGTTTGAGTTTATTGGCTACACAGTGAAGTTTATGTTGTCACAGAAATTAGCCTTGATGGACAGGGATATGGCCAGGGGATCAGGCGAGCTCGGCAGCCTCGTGGTGTTGGCATGGCTGAGATGTTAGGGTGCCTGGAGCTCTCTCCAAGAAAAATCAAAGCTGGCTCTTTGCAGCAGCAAATGAGTGCAACAAGACACTCCTGAGGGACGAAGGCCTGGACGTGACTGTGAGCCGTCCAGTTCCCGTTCTACCATCTGCCCTCCCTCCTTCCTCCCCAACCCTCCGGGTGCCCCCCACTGCCAAAAATCCTTCCCTGTGCAATGGAGGCAGGGCCTGGAGTCCTGAGGTTAAGCCACTCTCTTCTACAGTTCATGATTAGCTTTCGTAGCTTCTTGGCTGTTTGACAACGTTGGATAATAATTCAATATTTCTTACTGAAATACTTGACCTTATTGTTAGTTTTTGTGACAAGGGGAATTGAAAGGAGCTGCAAAAATGCAAGCAAGTGTGGCTGAAAAAGGCCAGGGTACACCACTGAATAGTGAACAGTTTCTTTTTCTGACATCTATAAAATGTAGGTGAAAACAGGTCAACATTGATCTTGGCAAATGGGCAAGCCACTTCTATTGTTAGCAAATGAGCTTCAGATATAAATGTAAGTCTGGTTCAATCAAAACCACGTTTGGTTTTAGAGACTAGTGATGTGCTTTCTATAAAAAGAGAGAGAGTATTTATGTAGACACAAGCAAAAATTCTCTTTGGCCAAAAGGATCATTTTCTAAGTATTGAATCCACTTGTTGAAGAACAAGATGGGACCCCCTCTGCTTTCTTTTTAAATTTGTGGGGTGCATGCTCCCAGCATCCTCTCTTCTCTTTATTTTGAATTGGCAAGGACTGCTGAAGATTAAAATCATATATTAAGAAACATCTTGCATTGCCTTATGTAGGGATGTATTGCAGACTGCTAGCTCATAGCTGAGAAAGAAATGAAGGTACAGTATTCAAATCTATAGCTCCCCAGATTTGGCCTGAATTTGAGAGTAATTTTCATGGGCTCCTCTCAAGAGTCTCATATAACGTGTTTGAGCTCACAGAGGAGGATCATGAGAGAAGTTCAGTCACTTGCCAAACCCAGATCGTGGAAGGTCAGATAATTTTAGCCTACTGGGCAGCTTGCTGATCTTATTTTCTCTGTGTCCTGGAATCATCTGAAGTCTTTGTCCTGCTAGGAATTGGAACAATCAAAGAATGTCAGATCTACTCTCCCCACAGCTTCCCATCAACAGATGAGGAGGTAACAGTCTGGAGTTAAATGTGGGCTGGTTGATAGGATTCCAGAAGGGCTTACTCTTTCTTGGGAGATGTTTTTTAATTGAGATAAACTTCATATAACATAAAATTAACCATTTTAAAGTGAACATTTCAGGGACACTTAGTACACTCATAATATTGTTCCACCACCTCCATCTAGTTCCAAAACATTCTCAACACCCCAAAAGAGAGTCCTGTACCCCTGAAGCAGTTGCTCCTTATTTTCACGATTAGTTCCATTTTTGAGTACACGTGGGCCTGATTAGCTTGGTTTCACAGAGTGTCCTGTTAGGGATTCACAATTTTAAGTAAGGCATAGCTGTGAGAGGAGAGAGAAGTTCTTGTGGGAGCAGTGGCGGTCCTGGGCTGGAATCAGGGGTTGAACACAGGAGAGACAGGGTCTAGAATCTCATAGTAACGCAGAATAAAAGACTCTCTGGAGGGGACCATCTGTTGGGGTAGCTTCTCTTTCTGGGACAGATTTTTGGTCTCCTGCTGAGGTGATGATCCCTTAAAAATTCTCAGCATTCTCACTCTTGGGTGTCCCGCCTCCCTGGCTAGGAGGCGTCTTATTCCTTTAATTTGTGTTGGGAGGCATCCAAGTCTGGCACCAGGCAGCCCCCACTTGCAAAGCCAGGAGGTAATGTCGACTCACCCAGGTCTAGAAAGGGAGCTCTCCCCGGAATGCTAACTGCAAGCTGTCTCCTTTAATACACATCATACCCTCAGATAATCATTTTCAAATGGCAAACAATAATAAAAGCTTTCCTCTATTTTGCTTCCAAGTGTCAACGTATCTATACAGGCTATAGATGTGTATGTGTGTTGCCTGTTTAAGAAGAAAAAGAAGTTTGGGGAGCATTCGAGTATGTTCGGGGAAGACGGAGAACTGGTTCAGGTAGCTTTCCACACTCTTTGTGAGAGGTGCCCTGGAGTGTGCTTTAGAGATAGAAGAACTAAATTGTTTTCAATCTGCATCTGGAGAGGGTCAGCAGGTGGTCTGTCCTGAGTCAGGTTCCTTGTGAATCTAAGGGTAGTTTAAACTGAAACTGAGACAAGAGTGGGGAACCCAGAGATTGGGATGGGTGGGGTGAAGTTAAGCAATTTAACTGGTAAGTAATTTCAAACTTTATGGTATTAAAATATAGATGGACCAAGCACAGTGGCTCACACCTATAATCCCAGCACTTTGAGAGGCCAAGGAGGGAGGGTCACTGGAGACCAGGAGTTCGGGACTAGCCTGGGCAACATAGCAAGACCCTGTCTCCCTAAATGAAAAAACAACAATTAGCTGGGCATGGTGATGTATGCCTGTAGTCTCAGATACTCAGGAGGCTGAAATAGAAGGATCACTTGAGCCCAGGAATTTGAGGTAATAGTGAGCTATGATTATGCCCCTGCACTCTAGCCTGGGCAATACCCTGTCTAAAAGGAAAAAGAAAAAGAAGAAATATATAGATGAATAAACTGTGGCATACAGTACATAATTTATAGGAGTTATACAGATAAAACAGGACTTTAGAGAAATCTACTTGTGGTAGGTCACTTTGGGCTAAACTCAAGCAGACTCCCCAGGATTAAGGCTGCTGGGTGGCTGCAACAGAAATAATGAAGAAAGAAGTCCTGTCTGTTTTAAGGGTATTTCCCCAGAGGCCTATGGTATGGTTGGATCTTGTAGACTTTTCCCCTCCATACCTTGTCCCTTCACTCATCCAACTCCTTCCCCTCCTATAAACATTCAGGCCCACCTTCCCTATGACTTCTTTACCATTCTGACCCATTGTTTTGTGATAGGATATGTGGTCCATACTCTGAGTTTGGTATTCAAATCCTCTCATACTCTGTCTCAGTTATCTATTGCTGATTAACAATTATGCCACAACTTAGAGATTTAGGACAACAGCTATTTTATTGCTCACAATTCTGTGGGTCAGGAATTCAGGCAGGGCTCAGCAGGGTGGTTCTGCGTCACAGGGCATCAACTGGTGTCATTCACTTGACCATATTCAGATAGGACTGGACTGGAAAGTTCAAGTAAGCTTCCTGTACATAGGTAGTTTCTTGGTGCTCCTCCACATGGCCTTTCTTCAGTCTCTTCAAGCCAATCACAGGGGCCAGTCCAGAATCAAGGGTAGGAGGTTAGGAGGAGAGGCAAACAATTTATGGTTATCTTTAAACTACCACATGTAGTTGAAACCCACCCTGACTTTGAAGCAATGATCTTAACTACTCTGCAGCGATTCCTCTTAAATATCACAGTTCTCAACAATCCCTCTCAGTTCTGACTGCCGTGGGTCTTAGTAAACATTTGGTGATTAATTTTGGATTCCAGCCTCAGTAACAGGTGTGCAAGGAGAAGAGATTTGGGGTATGAGGCATCTCTGCACAGGGAGACACTGTTTCATCAAGACATAAGGGTGAGAGGCATCATGGTGATAAAGTGAGTGTTTGGCAGGAAGAGATGAGTCTCTAGTGTTCTGTGAAAGGAGCTATTATACGCTTCCTTGAGTTCTGTGATGGACCAACTACTTGCCAAAAAACCGACAGTTGAGGGACCCTTGGTAAGGGGAAAATGGAAGTTTACATCACTTAACAGTTTCAAAGTCTGCAGGGAAGAGCTGGGTGGCAAGATTCCTCTAGACTTGCCCAGGGCACCTGAAGGAAGTTGTCTGGAGGACTGCCCTGGCTGTCACTCAGAGACTCGGCAGGGTCCAAAGAGCCACCTTTCCAGAAAAGCAGAGCTGTGACTCTCCAGAGAAAGAGGCTATTGTTTTCTGCCACTTCAAGTAGCTGATGACAGTACAAAAGAATGTAGTTAGGACCCTCCCTGCTATCTATGGAGGATTAGAGACTGAAGAACCAGACTGGAAGCCTCTGGGCACAAGGTGTGGGAAACACTGCTGAGGCAGAGGGAAGCCAGGTTCCCTGGGGGTGGCAATGTTGATTCTAGAATTCCACTCTCCACCTCCCGCTGTTGAACTCTCCATCTTACTGGGTCTTGGTTTCCTCATAAGCACTATGGGGAGGGTGCTTCTCAGGATTTATTTTTAAGTAATTACATAAAATAATCTATATAAAGGGCCTTGCATGATAAGCTAATATTGTGAAATATTAACTTCTTTCTCTCCAAAATATTGGAAAAGGTGCCTTACACATCATTAAATCCAATTTGTGTATGACTACACTGAGGCCTGGAGATGTTAAAACGATTTGCCCGTGATTTGTTGGTAAATCCATGTTTCCTTCTCTGGGCCTAGGGCTCTTGCTTCTGTTCCATGGACATTTAAGCCCCTCTCTGGATGTGAAAGCATTTTCATCACAGTCATATGCTACTCACAATGGCCACTTCTTGCTTTTGTTCTTGGGCAGAGTACTCCATGTGACCCTGAAGAACATGAGGTGAACAGAAGAGAAAATCCTGGCTTAAAAAACAGAGCAAAACATTAAAAAACAAATAAAACCAATTAAGACATCAACAAATTTCAACATGAAAATATCTGAATACAGGCATCCATGCAAGTCACATTAGGAAGTCTTTACTCCTCTCTTTGTATCAGTTTCTATTTTATTTTTTTAAAATTGGCTAGGTGTGGTGGCTTATACCTGTAATCCCAGCACTTTAGAAGGCTGAGGCAGGAAGATTGCTTAAAACCAGGAACTCAAGACCAACCTGGGCAACAAAGTGAGACTCTGTCTCTACAAAAATAGAAAAATTAGCCAGTTGTGGTTGTGCATGCCTGTTGTCTTGAGCTCAGGAGTTCAAGGATGTGGTGAACCATAACTGTGCCACTGCACTTTAGCCTGGGTGACAGTGAAACTCACACATACACACACACACACACACACGCACCACACACACATACATTTTAAAGATCAGGGTTCACAATTATTTTGTTAAAAAAAAAAGAAAAAGAAAAGAAAGAAGTCTTCTTTCTGGTTTTTCCCCAATCCCTGGTCAGTTCTACTCCAGACACTTTTATACATATCCAACTTTGCCTCCCTCTTATTAGTAAGAAGCAGAGGGAACTGCCTGGTCCACTGACAGGAATCAGGGTATTTCAGTCTATGGGATTCAGTTTTCCAGGTGAGGTAGGGGTCAGGAGGCCTGGACTTCATGAGACATTGTACCAGGGCATGCTATCTATTACTGCTCAACAAATCTTCCCAAAATTCAGTGTTGTAATAGAACCTTTTGTTATGCTCACAGATTCTCTGGATCAGGAATTTGAGCAGACACCATAGGAATGGCTCATCTCCACTCTAAATATATGTGGCCTCAGCTGGAGAGACTCAAAGGACTGGGGGGAGACTTGAAAGGCAGGGGCTAGAATCTTCTGAGGTATCTTCACTCATGTGTTGGGTGCCTGGACTGGGATGGTTGAAGGATGATCTTAGTGGAGACTGCCTCCACTTGATCTTTACGTGGGCTCTCCAGGATGGCAGTCTCAGGGTAGTTTGACTTCCATGGTGGCTTGGCTCTGAGAACAAGTGTCCCAACCAACTTGGTGGAAGCTGCGTGGCCTTTTGTGACATAGCCTCAGAAGTCACCTAGTGTCACTTTCGCCATACTCGATTAGTTGAAGCATTCACAGCCCCTTTCAAGGAAAGGGGACTCTGTCTCTCAAGCTGGCAGTGTCAAAGAATTTGCAATGATGTTGTTAATCGGTCATATATGGTGATCAAGCTTTCTGAGCACTTAGGGTCCATTCCTAACAAAGGATTTTGTTTTTTGCTTCTGGGGAGAGAGGCAATCTGAGAGCTGAGATATGGACTTTGATGCATTGAATCTCTGGTATCCCTGGGGCATTGTAAAGGTTTCCAAGAGACAGAATAATTTAAAATAGGATAGTCCTGGGTAATTCTGGAGGCAGGATATGATGGTGTTTTGAGTTGAGGACTCACTCTGTCGCCCAGGCTGGAGTGCAGTGACACAGTTACAACTCACAGTAGCTTCAATCTCCTGGGCTCAGGTGATCTTTTGGCCTCAGCCTCCCTCATAGCTGTGACTACAGGCATGTACCACTACACTTGGCTAATTTTTAAATGTTTTATAGAGACGAATTCTCCCTGTGTTGCCCAGGCTGGTCTTTATCGCCTGGGCTCAAGCAGTCTTCAGTCTCAGCCTCCTCAAGTGCTGAGATTACAGATGGAAGCCACTGTGCTCGGCTACGGGTATGGCTTTTAAGCGATTTGCTTCAGATTTTCATTTGCCACATCTGAGAAATGAGATCACCACCATCTATTTTTTAACTGGAGTAAGACGGCCCCGGGGGACACCAAGGGACCCCTTCAACCAGATGCCTTGGTATGGGCATGAACTAGACTTTGCACTTTTCTTACCAACGGCAGAGAAAACAATGGCAGGGCAGGGAGAGCTCCCTAAGAGCCAAGAAGAGAGAGCAGCGGCCTCATTTGGAGGAGGTGGTTCTGCCCCACCCGCTAGCCTGTCCCCCACCTGTGTACATACCCAGAAGGAACGTCGTTTGTGCTGAGTCCAAAGAGGAGTCTTTGAAGCCCTCAGAGATCTTCAGAGCAAAGTGCTGGGTGAGGTCAGGGCATTCAGGATCCCTGAATGGAGGGAGGGAGGCTGGGCGTGCACCAACCTGGGCGGCTTGGAGGCTGCATGCAGCTGGAGAGCTGCCCTACTCATGGCTGGGTGGCCCCAGCAGCAGCATAGTCTGGAGCAAGCAACACCTGTCACTGTGCCACCCCCACCTCCTCTTGCTCCCAGAGTAGCAAAACTGTGGGGAGAGGAAAATTAGAGATCTAGGAGCTTGCTCTGTGCTGGGACCTGTGTTAGGTACTTTGTATCATTAGCGTGTCTCATTGAATCCTCACAGTAAGCCTCTGTGGTAGCATCATCAGTCCTGTTTTACAGTTAAGGGACTGGGGCTCAGAGATGTCAAATATCTTTCCTAAGGTCACATAGCAATAAGAGGGGATGCTGAAATATTCCACAGGGGCAAGTTTCATTTGTCTTTTCAAAATCAGCATGGCCACTGAATAAGGGCACCCCTCTGCGCTCCTTCTCTTCTGGTCTTTATCATTCTACACTCTTGCCTTTATTCTAAACCACAAACTTCCCATCCCAGGCTTCTTGGTGCTTGCAGAATTGAATCTCTTCATAGTTAGGGCCAAGAAAGTGTTTTCTGCCAAACATATTTGAAGAAATGATGCCTTAGGGTTGTGCTATCCAGTAAGGTAACCTCTATGCGCATGTGACAGCATAGGCTTAAATAAAACTAAAAACAATTTACAAAATTGAATACCAATTAAAATGCAATGCCCTAGTCAAACTAGCCATATTTCAAGGGCTCTCTGGTGACTAATGACTACTGTACTCGATGGTATAGGCTTAGTATTTTATGGCGAGTCTATTGGACAGTGAAGATATAGAGTATGTATAGGAAGAAATGAAATTTTAAAAAATAATTAGTAGCATTGCTAATTTGATTCATACTTTTAATGGTTCTTTAGATATTTATTTTCTCCAAGTCTTTCTCAGACTTGGAGAAATAAAATAATAGACTATTTTTTATAGTAGTTTGTAGTTTACAAACTACTTTCACAGATTTATTTATTTATTTTTTTGAGTCAGAATCTCACTCGGTTGCCCTGGCTAGAGTGCAGTGGCACACTCATGGCTCACTGCAGCCTCAACTTCCTGGACTAAGGTGATCCTTCTGCCCCAACCTCCTGAGTAACTAGGGCCACAGGTGCATGACATCATGTCCTGCTAATTTTTTTGTTTTTTTCTTGTAAAGATGAGGTCTTACTATGTTGTCCAGGTTGGCATTGAACTCCTGAGCTTGGGTGATTCTCCCACGTAGGCCTCCCAAAATGCTAGGATTATAGGCATGAGCCTCTGTGTCGGGTCCATATATTTAATCTTATGTAATGCAATAGCCTTGCAAAACAGGGCAATTAATGATGTCACAGGTAAAGTCACAAAGATTGTGAGAGGTTAAGCAGCTTGGCAAAGGTTCTGTAAACAGTGAGTGGTAGAACCAGGGTTTCAACACAGGTTCTCTCATTGTGTACTTGCTGAAGGGAGAAGTTGTATATATGATGCCTGATATTATTCTCAGGCATAATTATTAAATCAAAAGTAACTTGCCATAACTAGGTATGATGGAGGGGATATATACGGTACATAGAAAGGCAACCAACAATACCTAGTCAGCCATGATATGTGTCCAATTAGTATATAAAGAGCAATTCACTCATACATTCATTTATGTATTATTCCATATGAAACATGTGCCATTCACTGTCCTAGACACTGGAGATAATCACAAAGGCAGATAAACAGTAAACTGATAATAAAATAAATAACATCAACATAAATTATCAGTTGTGATAAGTGTTTTTCATAAACAATAAGCAAAGAAAGGGCATGGAGTGGGTGGAGATATTGTTTTAGCTAGGAAAGATCTGATGGGAAAGCTCTTTCTGCAGAGAGCATACTTGAATGGGAATCTGAAGAAAGTGAGAGATATAACTTCTGGAAACTGGGCTATAAGTGCAAAGGCCCTGGGGCAAGCACATGCTTTGTTTTTCTCCTTACACAAACTTATCTTATGTTCTTTATCTGATGATATATTTATTGTCTGTTTCCCCAGTTATGATGCCCGTGCTTGGCTCTAGAAACAATGGGGAGGCTGATGTGCCTAGAATGCAGTGGGAGAGTGGGGGATGGTAGTAGAGGAAGTCAGGAAGGAGGCAAGGGTTAGAACATGGAGGACCAGGAGGCAGTGAAGGACGTTAGGGAAGGACGTGGTGGTGGTGAATGTAGGGCATGAGCTACTTTAGGTTTTATTTGTTATATTATATATGTATATTTTTTGAGTTGGAGTCTCACTCTGTTGCCCAGACTGGAGTGCAGTGGCCGCTCCCGGCCACCGCAGCCTCGACCTGCTGGGCCCCGGCAATCCTTCAGCCTTCTGAGTAGCCGGAATTACAGGCATGCGCTACCACGCCCGGCTGATTTTTTGATTTATTGTAGAGATGAGGTCTCGCTGCCCAGGCGAGTCTCGAACCCACGGGCTCAGGCAATCCATTCACCTCAGCCTCCCAAAGGCGCGAGATTACAGGCTGAGCCACCGAGCCTGGCTGTTATATTATTTTTAATTAAACTTTTTATTTTGAACATTTTCAAACCTTCAGAACAGTTGAAAGAATTTTGCAATAAATACTCCATCTAGATTATTCACCAACTCATATTTCACTACATTTACTCGCACTCTCTGTCTCTTTCTCTCTACACAGACACACACACACACACACACACACACACACTCTTCCCTCAACCATTTTTTTTTTAAGAAAGCAGGATTTATTGAGAAGATATAAAAGCTCCCACAGTAGGAGGGGACCTGAGGGGGCTGCCCTTCCCTCAACCATTTTAAAGTAAGTTGTGGATATCATGACACTTTACTCCTAAATGCTCGTTATATATATCCAAAATATGACTATCACACCCAAAAAGCTTTGATAATGCAACATTATCTACTATTATTTAAATGTCAAAATAACATAGCAATATATAAAATAATGTTAAATACATTAAATAGCAACATATTAAATTTTTCAAATTGTCTCAAGAATATTTAATATAAATGCTAGGATTCAATCAAGGGTTGTATGTGCACTCGCCTCATTAAAGCGCCTTATTCATCTCTCTTTTTTTTTTGAGTTGGAGTCTCACTCTGTCACCCAGACTGGAGTGAAGTGGCCTCTCCCAGCCACCGCAGCCTCGACCTGCTGGGCTCTGGCGATCCTTCCGCCTCAGCCTTCTGAGGAGCTGGAGCTACAGGCGCGCGCTACCACGCCCGGCTAATTTTTGATTTATTGTAGAGATGAGGTCTCACCAAGTTGCCCAGGCGGGTCTCGAACCTGCGGGCTCAGGCAATTCACTCACCTCAGCCTTCCAAAGCGCAGGATTACAGGCTGAGCCACCGAGCCCAGCTTATCCGTCTCTTTTAATTTAGAGGAGTCCTCTGCAGCCAGCTCCGTGGGAGCAAAGGCTTGAATGTCGGAGAGGAGGAACCCTTAGGAGGGCCTCAGGGGAGAGAAGTAAAGACGGGTTTGAAAAGGAAGATTGGCAAAGAGAAGGGGGACTTCAGATACAAAGCTAGGACCTAGGAAGCCACTGAAAGTTTTTGACAGTGACCGAGTGAAAGTGGTGTTTTAGGTGGTTTGTCCTTGAGTGGATTGGAGCTGAAGAGGCCTTCATGGTGGGAACGTGTGAAACAGTGGCATTCACCTCCGCCCTCATCCTCCCTGCCCTGCCCAGCTCTTCCTTCCTTATTCTGGTTTCCAGAGCAAAGGTGTTGCTTCCTATGCCCCTCCTTCTCTGCCTCCTGCTGCATTCACCTCCATCCTGTTTCTCTTCCTCTTCTTTCATTTTCACCCCCGCCCCACTCTTCCCTTCAGATCCTTCACCTGAAGTGTGAAGCTGAATGAGAGGGAAATTGGGGTCTTGTCAGGGAACCCCGTAGAATGATGGGAGGAGTACACCTGGCCTGGGTTTTTTCAAGTTAGAGTGGCACCTCCCCACCAAATTTTGAGAGGAATATGTGAAAGCCCCCAACCCAGGAAATATGTGGTTTCCAGTTTTAATCCAACTTCCAGTCTTTGCAACAGTTTTCTTACTCTTCCTGCCATTCCTTCATGCTCCCTTCTACTAGATTCCATCCAGGAATCTAGAGCGTGAGGACATGGCACGCTCAGCTGCTCTCCTCAGCATGGAGCCAAGGTCCTCCTGTGTCCTTGCCAAGCCCATCAGTGCTTCCAAGTGGCACTTTCCTCATGGCTATTGGCTTCCAGGTTTGAGGGCAGGGCGGGAGGGGAAACCTGGTCCAGGAGTGGGGTCCTAGGTGGGCCTGGGAGAGCCCTTGCTTCTGTGATCTGGTTTGGAAAGTGGCCCAGGCTGGCCATATAGCCTTGGCTGGTGGGAACGAGATGGCAAATGAATCTTGAACAGGTAGAGTTTGTGGGAGTCACTCAAGGCCTACCAGGTAAGCCAGCTACTCTGCTGATTCTCCCTATGATACCTGTTCCTGCACATGCTGGTAGATCTTTAATCATCAGTTTTCTGGAAAAAAAGAAGAAAACAAAAGTCCTTATTTATAGTGTTCATTGATTTCTGTGTTGTGAATATGGCCAAGTTCACATCACTAAAACCTGAGCTGAGGAGTGCACACAACTGACTCTTACAAGGTGGCGGGAGCAGGTTCCAGCCCCTGTTTTCGTTCTGCCTCTGGAGAGCCCTGGAGATCCTGGAGCCCCTTCATAATTTCTGAGCCCAAATGGAGACCACAAGTGAATTTTCTAGGCTGCTTTTGAGAACAACTTATGTTTTGGGGTTATGTGACTGAAGGTGAGGGGCTTGCTGTTTAAGTTGTTTCAGATTTGATCATCCTACCACAAGCTATATCTGCATTGGAATGTGTATGCTGGTTGCCATTATAAATGGCCACTGTCTCTGTTTTCCTAAAGGCAGAGCCTTGATTGTAACCTTCAGCAATATGGTGAAGAAGCTATAAATATGCATACGAAGGAAAGAAGAAAACCTGGCTATGGTGCTAGTTCTCATGCTTGGCAAGGGTCACTGGTAGAAGCCATTTCCCTGAGAAAACATGGTAGAATAGGGGATGGTGCACAGGTGTTGGAATTAGGTGAGTTTAATTTGAATCTTTTATTGACCTGGGGTGACTTTGAGCTTGATTTGAGTTCTGTGTAAGATCATGGTGAAGATTGCACGAGAAATGTACATAAGGTAAATAATGTCTGATACCTACGTTACACATACAATGCGTCTAGCATGGTGTCTGGCTCAGAATAGTCACTTCTTGATACCTCCAGTATAAATCACAATGGGCCATCGGTGTACATGGAAGACACCCTTGAGCAAGCCTCATCAGGAGAACCCAAGAGGAATTAATTGGACATTTCGGTGGAGTGAGGAAGGCCTGACAGTGACAGATACTGACAGGACAGAGGATGAGAGGGTACAGTGTGGCAAGCCCAGCAGCTGAGAGGCCATACAGTCAGTAAAGCCAGTCTCTGTGGGTCCACGCTACTCTGTCTGGTGGTTTTAGCTTCCTCGTCAACCAGATGGTGGGGGTAGTAGTATAAGGTGGTTGACTTCTGGGGGTGGGGGATGGAAGTAAGGAGAAAAAGTCTTCGTGAGTTTTTTTGTTTGTCAAGCAAAATATAAATCAAAAACCCTGGATATAGCACATGTAGTTAGCTGTAGATCTGTTGGGTGAAATTTTCTACAATCTTAGAATCTCTAGAAGCCAGTATGATGTAGGACCCCTCTTCAATATTTTTTGACAGAAATTTAATTGATAAAGGAGCCGCATGTGGGCTTAGAGTGAAATATGACATTTCATAAACCAAGCAAAACATAAAAAGCAGATGAACTAGAGAAAGCCAAAAAGGAAAGGCAAGAAACCATCCCTTGAAACATGAACAAGGGAGGGTTAGGTCTGAAATGACAAAAGATCTGAGCTCTAGAGAATCTGAATGTCACTTTATGAGCCAATTAGTAATACAAGTAATGAGACTAGGGACCTGGTGCGGGATAGCCGTGAGTAATGGGAGCAGGTGTCCGAGAAACAAAAGCACCTTTCCTCTCAACGTATTCCTGGGTTCAGTTGGAACCACGAGAGACCTGAGACTGAGCCATCAGGACGCAGGCCGTGGTGAGCCTCTGGGTGTGCCAGGTGCATGGAGCATGCACCTCCCGTATTGAGTTACAACATCCTGCGGGTTCGCACAACCCTCCCAGAGCTCCTTGTGCAACCTGCTGTTCAGGCAGCTTTGCCCTGGGGTTGGGTGCTCCCTTGCCATGGAGGGCAGAGATGTCTGTGGTGCTGTGTAACAGCAGTGAGGTTGGGGGCGCATGGAGAAGCCAGATATGTAGAATTCAAGTAGACTGCTTAGTCCTTGAGAATCAGCTGCAGATAAGTCATAAGTAGAGTTAGTGGCTTAAGGAGGAAGAGGAGAAGTCAAGACGAGTCTGAAACCCTCCTGACTCAATGTGGGAGGTGGGGTGGCATTCTCTGCTAGGGGCCTGGGTTCTTAACGCCACTCTGCCCTGGCTATAAGGGCAAGTCCTTTCACAGTCTTGAGGCTTTAAGCTTCATATTAACAAAATGGTGATGGTGGTAACCCTTGATGGTTTGCAAATTCCTGTCTAGTTCCCTAATTCTCTCTCTCTCTCTCTCTCTCTCTCTCTCTTTTAATCAAGGCAGGTGGCTTCTGGGGAATGCAGGGGTGGGCTAGAATCCAAACTGGCCTATTGGCTCATGTGGATGTGATATACAAGTATCACCAGCTCCTTCTTCCAAGGTTTGCCAATCTCTTGTTAGATCCAGTGGAAAATGGCCTGTGTCTGGTGTCTATATTGTTTCCAGCCTATTCTGGGACAGTCAGTACAGTGCACTCACATTCTGCCTGGCATACCATATGCCCCAGCACGTGTTACTAAATAATCCTTGTTCTCCCACTATATCTGGATTGGGTCAGGATGCTGCATGGCATTGAAATGGGCAGTTGAAATGAGCGCCATGCCTGGACACGATGGCCATGCTCTTATCTGTGAACCGGACAAGGAGCTTGAGAAGAGTTTTGCCTTAGAAGGACTCCTGCAGAAAGCATCCATGACCCCTCAAAGACAGATTTTAGGCCTGCTAAAAGTCTCCTTCTCATGGGAAACTTACCCACTTATGAAATGACTTCTTGCTCATGAAGTTAGACAGTCTTGTTACAATGTCATTTAACCTGTAATATAGAAATAATTATATCTGCCCTGCCTTTATTTTAGGATTCCAGGAAGTGCTTGGAAAAATACCAAGTGTGATACAACTATAGGGTTATTAATAATGTGACCATTATACATTTTGATTGATGAGATTTTGATAATGGGAAGGCCCCTGTCTCCCCTGCCAGCCACAGGACCTGTTCCCAAAAGCACCTCTCAGTCCACACTCCAAAGGCATTTCTTGGAACCACATCTTAGTGTGGTTCGCCCAGTAAAAATCTCCTCTGGCTCCATGCGGGTATGAAAGTTCATCACAACATTTGCCATCAATAAAAATCCAATTCTTTCCATGTGAAAAGCATTACTGCTGTCGAATGGTTATTGAGTGATGATACCTGAGTAATGGGGATACAGGAACAGGAAAATGCACAAAGGGAAACCTCACAGGGATGCCAAATTGTAGAGACAGAAATATTGATATCGGAGGGAGTTAGCTGAGCAGAGTAGAGGACATGCACCTTCGCCAACCCGGCACGGTGAGAAAGACAGGAGAAAAGCCACAGGTGGACATGAGGCCATCAGTGCTGCCCAATGAATAAGTCACAGAGGAGGTGGCACAGAGAGTAACCATGACAGCCCACAGACCATGCTCACTTTATGGCCAGCCCTCTGCCCTGAAATTTGACAAAAGTCATCTTCTGGAAAATTTTGTCACAACAGCTGATACTTTTACAATTAAGCTCCTGGAGCTCATTTAAGCCACATCCACACTGGAGGGATGGATGCTGGACCATAACGCAGAGGCAGCAACCCACCTTGAGCTGCGAGAGGCGTTTAGCCTCTTTTGGCAATCCACTCTGTTGCCTGCAAGCCTTCCTGGCCAGCACATTTCGCCACCCCCTCTTGAATGCAGCTCTTCTCTCTGCCACTTCAATTCTCAGCCACCTTCCAGTTCGGCCACACATGCTTACCAGCTCACCTCTGTGCTGTTCCTGCCTCACCAAAAAGAATGTGTGGGTTGTTGTGGTGGACAAAGAAGAAGGCTCTGAAGAAGAGCTGGGATTGAGCATGGCTTTCGCCACTGCCTGGTGGGCCTGGGGCGAGTCACTGAGTTTTCAGCCTCAGTTAGTTCATCTGTTAAATGGGAATGATTCCTCTCATAGTGGCGTGTTAGAGGCAGATGGTATCTGATAGTGAGTCTCCACGTTAAGAGCTCTACCTATGTGAGGTATTGTCATAATTAATGCACTCTGGCTTGCTGGAACAGACTCTGTTTGGGACTGCTGTTCTGATGAAATCAGTTAACAGGTCCCATGTCATTCTCAGAAGTGTCCTGCTTTGGGTGATAAATTATATCACGCTGAACATTGTGATTTCTGACAGATCTGGGGGGACTAAATGAGGCTGGAAATTCTCCCCAAAGACATTTAGCTCCTCAGAATCCTCATCCCTTCCTCCTCCTCCTATCCATCAATCTTGATTCACTTTCAAAATAAGAATTTTTCAGTTAGTCCATTAAAAGAAATAACAGCCCTGTTTTAATTTCAGCAACGGCCTTGAAATGAAAGGACTACTAATTACTCCAATTAACCAAGCACATTAAGTGCACATGTTCAAACGCATATTAAGATACCATCAGTCTTGGTCCTGAAGTTCTGGAGATGCTGGAATGCATAAACATGCAGTGGAAGAATTGTGATTTCAGAGAAAACACAAACAGAGCAGCCTGTTTGTTTGCACGACTGCCTACTTGTGGAGAAACAACCAAGAGACGTGGAAAGACATGAGGGTGTCTCTCCCAGTTTATGTTTGCAATTATTGCCCAGAGGAGACAGAACAAAGAAGTTCCTATTTATAGCCAAAGTCTAGAGGGGGAGGAGGCCGGAGGAAGAAGCTTAGTCATGAGAAAACACAGTTCACGATTGGCATTCATAAAATAAAATAAAACGGTAGTTTATCAAAAGAACAAACTGTCTTCAGGGAAAATACATAACTCCTTCCATTTTCTGACTCCATATGGAAGGTTCTTGAATGCCACTCTTTACCAGTGATGAGACCCAGGGTGGGAGTTGGCTAGTTACATGGGAGATGTGGGGTTTTTAGTGGACTCTAGGTCTGGGGCAGGCAGGGCAGCACAGGGTAGGCCTTGCCTCAGTACCCGTAACCAGGAAAGACTAGGAAAGCTGCCATTCTTTGTGTACATCTCTAGCCCTTCAGTCATTTCTCAGAGTTCAGACTTCCAGATACGCCATGAGGGAGCCGGGACACAGCTCAAGAACCATGTTGGCTACTCAGAAGGGATTCTGTTTAATAATGTTTGAATGGCCTCGAGTTTCAGAATCACATCTTGCTCTTAGGAGACCCGTGTTGGTGAGAGATACCACTAGGGCAGCCTCTCTGCAGGCAAGAGCTGCCATCCCAGCCCTAGGAGAGGGTACTTGCCTCACGTTATGGTTTGTCCTCTCTGTTTCTTTCTCTTCTTCCCTCCCTCTCTCTTCCTCTCTTTCTCCCTTTCCCCCATTCCTTGGCTTTTTCACTTATTCATTATCTATTAGTTTTTAAAAAATGAAATAACACGTGACCTGTGCTCAATGCTGTGAGCACAAGGAAGCATAGGTTTTTTGTTTGTTTTTCCTTTGTTTGTTTTTGCCTCAAACACCTTACAGTCTCACTGCAGAGATAATACCTCCCCTCCTGACATCTTTATTTTGATCACTGATAACATAGTTTCTGTAGTAGGCCAGGCTTTTAGATTCTGGATTCATGAGGATTCCATCTCTTTCTTCCTCTCTATCCAGCCTTATTGATTCTACTTTTCTTCTATTTTTTCTATCTTTTCTTTCCTTTACATTTCCACTAGCATTTCTATATAAATGGAAGGGCTTTGGTTATCTTCTCTTTTAAAAGTATAATTAAGAAAAATAAATATGTAGTTATTCTGTTGGCCAGGTTGTTTCTATGTTATTATCCCACTTAAACCTCTCAACAAACCTTTGGAAGTCTGCTATTGTCACCCCCATTTTACAGATGAGGAAACTGAGGCTCAAAGAAGCTAAGTGACTTGTGCACTTCACACAAGTGGAGCTGCAGAAAGCCTAGGGAATGGCCAATTTGGGCACCATTCTGGAGGCATTGAAAATAAGGACATAATTGCCTCCATTTTCAAGAAACTGCTTGCTTAAGATCTTGTATCCACTGGACAACGTGGCTCCAGGAAATACCTGGTCTAAGGCACAGAGGGTGCACTTGCCAACCCTATTTGAGGCTCATGGCATGATTGGGGTACTTACTTGCCCCTTCCAACAATTTGTCTGAAAATCCAAGGTCATTCCATATCCTCTAATGTTGTGGCCTGGGATTTGGGAAGATTCTTGGAGAACATACAAATAAGGATTTTTTTTTCACTCTAATCAAATTGACTTGTGTTTTAGGAGGCTCTCAAGACCATAATGGTGCTTCATTTTCTGTTATGCCAAACAATTTCAAGGAAAGATATTGGGGAGGGGGCCACTATTCTGTATGAATGTTGCAGAACGTCCAATAAGTGAGCTTTCTGTAGGAGCAGACTAGAGCAGGCATTTTATATTATCATTAAACAATTTTTGCCCCTTCCTTCAATTGCACTCAGTTGCTCTTACTACCACTGACCTGCAAGGACAAGAGTGGTCAACAAGTTCTGTTGCTTCTTTCCTTTTAGATTTATCCATTCCTTCTATCCTGATTTATCACATGGTCCAGACAATCATTTTAGTTGTTTGAATTGATTTCTCTGGTTCCCGTTTTCATCTGCTGATTTCTAAATCCATCTTGTACTCTACTCCCCACCTAATATTCCATTCCAAAGTTCCTTCTGACACAAAGTCTATGGTATCCCAATGCCTATTTTTGAATTTTTTAAATTGTAAAAAACAAATTACTTATTTTTCCAAATTCAAACAATGCAGATGTGTATAAAGGAAACCAAAATCGTATATACATATATGTGGATATAGTATGTTTATATACAGTCATGAATGTATATATACAGCCATGTACAACATAATGATATTTCAGTCAAGGATAGATTGCATATGACAGTGGTCCCATTAAATTATAATGGAGTTGAAAAATTCCTATCATCTAGTGAGATCATAGCCATTGTAAATCATAGTACAACACAGTTTTTTCCATATTTAGATTTATATAAATACACAAATGCCATCATGTTACAGTTACCTACAGTATTCAGCACAATAACACAGTATACAGATTTGTGGCCTAGGAGTAATCAGCTATACCATGTAGCCTAGGTATTTATAGTAGGCTAGTCTATCTAGGTTTGTGTTAGTACACACTATGATGTTTGCACAATGAACAAATCACCTAATGATGCATTTGTCAGAACACATCCCATTGTTAAGCAATGCATGACAGTATGAAAAAAATGTATATATTCAGACCAAAGATTTTTCTTCTTTGTTAACTTCAACATTTTTTATCAATGCAATTCATCCATGTGCTAAATAAAAGTGTATCCAAATTATAATAGAAGAAGTCTTACAATGAAAAAAAAAAAGTCTCCCGCCTCATGCTTCAATAGCACAGCCTGTTGAATCAAACTCAAAGGTCTCAGCGAAACTTTTAAGTCATCTGTGATTTGGTGCTTCTTGGATTACCTTCTGAACCCTGTTTCCACTTCTTGACTTGAACCAACTCCTTTCTCCAGGCCAGTCTCTTGTCTGATTGTTGTTGTATTTTAATTGGAGAGTTTAATTCATTTACATTATTTGTAATAGCCTAACTGTTTGGATTCATTTCTGCCATCTTATTTTGTACTTTCTAGTAATACTTCTTTTTCTGTTTCTGTTTCTTTTTTGCTTCCTTGTTTTGCAGTGATTGGTTCCACCAACCCAACCTTCAATTCTTTTTTCCTTGTATTTCAGTTCTTTTAGTTGTCACCCTAGAAATTTGTATATGCATATTTAACATAATTTAATTGAAAGTTAATCAATATAATTCAGTTTTTTTCTGAATAATACAAGAAACAAAGAACTCTTGAATTCTAATTGCCCATCTCTAAATTTTATATGTAGTTGTTTAGGATTTTAATTATCTTGATATTTTAAATCCATAAATCAGATATTGTTGCCTTATACTATGAGTGTTTGTTTAGATTTATCTACATGCTTACCTTTATTTTTGCCTGTTGACTTGTTTCCATTTCAAACCTACTTTCTGGTATCATTTCTTTCTAAAATGAATGTGCTTTAGAAGTTTCTACAATGAGAGCATTCTGGTAATAAAGTCTCTCAGTTTGAGATAGTTTGAAATTGTTTTTCTTTGATTGTCCTTTTTTTTTGAAAGATGACTTTCTTTGTTTAGAATTTAAGATAGTTATTTGCTATTAGTTGGTTGATAGTAATACATCTAATTTTCTCTGCTATTAGTTGGTTGATAGTAATACATCTAATTTTCTCTGCTGTGCTTGAGAATTCAGCTGTCACTTTGTTATTCTTTTTTAGATAGTCTGCTCATTCTCTCTGATGGCTTTTAAATTCTTCTCTTTGTCTTCGTTGTTCTGGAGTTTCACTGTGGTATTATAGGAATGGGTTTCTTTTTCTTTATCCTGCTCAGGATTCACTGGGCTTTCTTGGTCTGCGCACTGTTATCTTTCATTAATTCTGGAGAATTCTCATCCAGAATTCTCCTTGAGCAATTGCTTATCTCCATTTTCTTTATTGTTTCCTATAGAAAATTCTCATTCTATTTTTCAGGTTTCCTCACTATTTTCATATTTCTCATTGCTTTTCTACTACTAGATTCTGTGTAATTGCCTCCCTATTCCAGCTCTTCTGCTTTATCTTTTAGCCTATTCATTGAAATTATAATTTAATCTATTACACTTTTTGTTTCTAAATTTCTATTTGGTACTTTTCAAATATGACCAATTATGATAATCTCTTTTTCTTTGCTGCAACCTCAATCTCTTATATTTTTGAACATATTAAATGTACTAATTTTATATTCTGTGTTTGAATAATTCCTATGTCTGTGGTCTTTGAAGTTCTGATTCTAGAATTTGCTGTTTTTGCTGACTCACTCAGGGTGGCTTATTTACTTTTTGTTTGTAATTTTTTAAAGACATTCACTTTCCTTTTAACTTACTATGTAGGAACGCTTTGAGGCCCCACTTAAAAGTATTTTCTTCCAGAGGCTATCACCAGATGCTTGAGGGTATCATCAATTCAGAATCATTTTAAACTTTCAGGATTTTCTTTTAGCCACACTGTCTGTGTATATTCAGGCTTAAACTCGTAAAAGTACAAATCTGTAATTAGAAATGGGGAGGGAAATGTTTTTCTTTTTCTGTTTTTTGCTCTACTCAGAGCTAAAACCAAGTCAGTTATATAGCTCCATCTTGTTCTGTGGGGTAGATTTCTTTTAGTTTTCTCACTGAGAGTGTTTCCCTTCAGTGATGTTGGCTTGCATGTGGGTCATCATGCTGATGTTTTGGCTTCAGATTTTGTCCCTTGTGTATGGGAAATGCTGACTCCAGCACTTGATAGTGACTCTGGATTTGGACTATTTGATCATTTTTGTGGCCCAAAGAATTACTTTCTACCTAGATATGTCATACATTAAAAATATTTTTGTATTTTACCTAATGCACGGAGAAATTACTTGAAAATCTAGCCTACTCTATTGTCAAAAGACAAGACCTCACTTTTTTGCATTGTAATATTGGGCAAATTATGTCTCTGAGCTTTAATTTATTTCTTCAATAAAGTGGAATAATACCTATATCATTAAGGTTTTAGTGAGGATTAAATATTAAACTGAATATAAAGGCCTTACATCTAGAAGTTTAATAAATGATAGTTGTTGCTATTACTACTGCTACTATTCTTCTAGTATTATTACTTTTAGTACAACCTATTACTCACAACACATAAAAGGGCTGGGCACAGTCACTCATGCCTGTAATCTCAGCACTTTGGGAGACTGAAGTAGGAGGATTGCTTGAACCCAGGAGTTTGAGACCAGCCTAGACAACATAACAAGACCTTGTTTCTACAAAAAATCAAAGAAAAAAAATTATCTGGGTGTCGTGGCACATGCCTGTAGTGTCAGCTACTCAGGAAACTGAAAAGCAAGGATCACCTGAGCCCAGGAAGTTGAGTCTGCGATGAGCTGTAATTGTACCACTGTACCCCAGTCTGGGTGTTAGAGTGAGACCCTAACTCAAACAAACAAAAAACAAACAGCATCAAGAAAAAACTGTAAACAACACAAAAAGTCCTGCTATTCCTTGGAGAATCAACGAACTATATGATTGAGATAAAAATAGTTCATTAAAAAATAGTCAATTTTAAAAATAGGTTTCTAAATATATAAATATATTCCTCATGTATATTATGTGGGTAGGGGGCTGTTTTTTTTTTAACACCACCCTAAAGAAGCTAATAAAAACAGACATGAACCCTGTACTCTAAGCTATATCTTTGGTAGTGGTATGTGTGTGGGCTAAAAGCTAGGCTCCCGTCAATAACCAACACCAGAGTCCATAGTGGAAACACTTTCGTTTTGTACAGCATGGGTGGGCAAGCTGACAGAACACCATTTATTGGAAGAAAGGTGCTACACATATACAACGAGGTGTTATATTTATTATTATTTCTATTTTAAATTATCCATTGAAGAAAGAGGACATGGCAGGAATTTTTAATGAGGTCCAGGTTCAAATTGGGTTCAGAAACACGAAGGGGAACATGGTAGTGTTCTGACTGGGATGCATGTGACCTTGGGCAGGTCAAATAACCTCTTATAGCCTCATTCCCCACATATGTAAGGTAGAATAGCAGGACTGTGTCGTTTTAGGGAGTTTGTACCTCTGAATTCTATGATTCTCACCTTTTATTTTCATTCTTATCCCCAGGGCTCCCTAGTACACTAACTTCTATGACCCACAATTATAGCTATGTGAAAGAATGCTGTTTAACCCAACAATGCCTGCCTGGAGTGACCTGTTCTCTAACACGAGAAACAGTTGTCAGAGCCAAAGTAGAAACAGAATCCTTCATGTGGCTTTGGCCTTCCCAGCTTGATGAGACTCTCATTTGTCTCGGAGTGTGGTTGGAACATGAGGGGCTACAGCAAGGTGACACAATTGCCACCTGAGGAAGGAAGTAGTTGGAACTGACACCCTGTGAATGAGGTTAGCCATGTGTAAAAGGAGGCCACACCTAGAGACAGTGTATAGTTGTGTTTCTGAGAAGACTCAAGAGACACCTTGATCCTCTTCAGGGTACTGGCAGTATCCCCAGCCTGGAATGCAATTCCAGGGAATGAAACTACAGCGCTAGTCCATGACCTGTGAGAAGAAGTGGATGGCTGAACTGCAGTGGTCCCCTTGGGGTCTGAAAAAATGGATGGCTTGAAAGCAAAGGCATATTTCTGTTGTTAGGATGTATTGGGAAAGGGTAGTGATATTAGAGGTAGATAGAACCAGACCCAAAATGTGACTCTACAGCCCTTAAGCTTTTGGAGCCTCTCATCTCTGGTTTGATGAGGGCTGCCCTGATATTATTTCCCAAACTTCATTCAAATGCCACAGACAAGATGTTTGCTATATCCACCCGCCCTATGTATTATTTCCTTAATATTTGTATTTAAGTTGATGTTTTAAATTGAAATATTTATTTTAAAATGAAGCTTTCTGTTGTTATCAGAAATTTTTAAGATAATAGTATCCCTTGGCATAGTTAGATGATAATGTCACACACACACACACACACACACACACACACACACACACACACACACACTCACACACACACACACACACACACACACACACACACACTCCTCACATAATTAAAACAAAGTAATACTGTTAAGTCCTACTAAGTCCTACTTAGATTCTACTGCCTGTGGGAACCTCTGGGCCTGAGAATTGCTCTCTTCTTGTTAAATGGAAGATGAGCAAATGTTAGACTCATTGGCACACCCGACTTTCTTCGTGGAGTAATAAGAAAGATTGGTAGCCAAAACGATTTGACTGCAGAGCTAAAGTTTTCACCACAGAATTTTTTATTCTGTCACATGGTCAGTCAGTGTTAGTGAATGTTTAGGCTTCACATTCCCTGAGAGCATCTCAGATGCTGCCTAAAAGTATTTCTTGCACCATGAATTACAGGCATCTGTTTTTTTTTAACTTTTAATTTTAAAAATATGGGGTACAGTTCAGGGTTAGGTATACAAATGTTCATTATGCAGGTACCCTTGTTGATGAGGTATGCCCTCCTTCCCCAGGCAGATTCCCACTACTGCCAATCCTGCCTCCCCTCCACCCCCCCCCTGCGGTTTCCCACTACTGCCAATCCTTTTCTTATAGTATTACAATAGTTGTTCAAGGTCTGCTTATGAGTGAGAACATGTGATACTCAGTTCTTTGTTTCTATGAAAATCACTCAGTATTATAGACTCTAAGTCCATCCAGGTTGCTGCGAAGTTCATACGAGCAGCCAACAGATACATGAAAAAATGCTCAGCCTCACTAGTCATCAAAGAAATGCAAATTAAAACTACACTGAGATACCACCTAACTCCAGTCAGGATGGCCATCATAAATAAATTAAAAAATAACAGATGCTGGAAAGGATGTGGCAAAAAGGGAACACTTCTACACTGTTGGTAGGAGTGTAAACTAGTACAGCCTCTGTGAAAAACAGTGTGGCAATTTCTAAAAAAGTTACAGGCATCTTACCTGAAGGTGCTCAGTTAGGCTTGGTCTTCTCTCGCCAACTCTCATGTCCATGGGAAAGGTTGTCCCGAATCTTGGTTCCATATTCAAAGATACTTGAAGGGTAGGGGCCACTCAGTTTCCCACCCCCACTGTTACTCTCTGATGACTGCACAATCTCCAGGCAACCTTCCAGGGGTGACTTGCTTTCCAGAGTCGACTTTCCACTTGGGGAAAAAGTAAACCATGTCAATTGATTACAGATTTTTGGTTCACAAATGTACCTCCATGACTGGTACGGAGCCCTCTGTAAATAGTCGCTGAATGAATGAGTGACTGTTTGGCAGTTATATTTATAATAACAATAATAGTAATAATAATAATAAAAGTGGCTGTGCTGTGAAGCTCTTACACTGCTCTTGACTTTGTACTGATTGTTCCTCCTGTGTTATCTTGTCTCCTCCACAACCCTATGAAGTAGGTACTACTACAGATGAATTTGGAGGCTGAAGAACTAAGTAGCCTGTGGGTTCTCCCAACACTAGCTTCCGCTGCCTCTGCCAGAGTTGCCCAAGTGGCTCTGAGTTCTGGTGAATTTGATGAAGGATGGTCAATCTCCTTGAGCACCCATTCTGGCTTTACTGACAAACTGAATCTCTAGGCTGACATTATGGTTTAGAGGTTACAGGCTCTGGGGTTGGGTCTCAGGCAGGCCTGAGTCCAAACCTTCCTCTGCCACCATTGACCATGTGACCCAAGGCAAGCTGCCTAATTCCCTTGAGCCTCAATTTCTTCATCTGCAAAGAGAATATTACAGAATAGAGCACTTGGTATAATGCACTTAGCACATAGCTAGCATGCAAGAAAAATGATTTATTATTATGGAGAGGAAGCGAAGAGGACCTGAACTGGGAAAGAGGGATCATATTTAGAGGAGTACAAAGATAGAAGCCATGTTCTTTCTGTTTCTTGGTAACTTTGGTGAATGTGTCAGACAAGGCCTCCAAGTGCCTATTTCCTCCTTTCTCGGAAACACCCAAGTGAGCAAACTCTCCCACCATGATGCCCCTAGAATGAGTGTCCTGCACCCCTAGTAGTTGGATACACATCTTCCTGAGCCACGTGGCCCATGCTGCTGCTCACTGCTGAGGCAGCCTGCTAAAGCTGTGGCATTTGGGGAATTTCATTCTGTCACCCAGGTGGTGGCCAGAACTGGGTGGAACCCCCAAGAAACAAAGGCAGCAGTGGTGATAGTGAAGTGGGTATGGGCCTGGGGAGCAATGGGGAGGAGCGGAAGGGCTGCCTAGAGGATGCAGGGAAGAGAGGGCAGGAATGTTCAGCCCTCTCCATCCTGGACCCTAGAAGGGCACAGTCTTTCCCATGGCAGTGGCAGCTTCTTGTCCCTCATGCTCAAAGATTATACCATGGAGCGTGGGTTCTGAACTTGAGGAAGACTCTGTCCATGAAATGTGACCTCTCTTCCTTATCCATCCTCCTTGCCCCACACCTCCCCCTTCCTTCCAATCACTGTGTCAACTCTCAGTTACCTGTTTACTTGGTTTTGTGGTTTTTAACTTAGATGTGGTTAGAGAGAGGTGGGGTCAGAGGACAAGTTCTCCACCCCACTCCTCCACCCCTTCCCCAAGTGTTCTGCTTGGTCTCATGGCCAGAACAAGATGCCCCTGGCATAGAAGAAGGGGACATTCTGATTCAGTTTCTCTGGGGTGGGGTCTAGGTATTGGTATTTGTTAAAAGCTCCCAGGTAATTGAGAGCCACTGGTCTAGTTATTGAAGGAACCAGATGACTCACTGTACTTAGAAGGCAAGTCAGTGGGAAAAAGTTGGGCCCAGTTGTAAGAGTTAACATTTCTTATTCCTGCACAAACATCAGCTAAGGATGATTTGTCTACTTAGAGTCTTTTTACGAGCCTCTCAAAAGCTTATTTCCAACACTTCATGGGTGTGGACAAAGGGTATAAGTTGTCTAGTTCACTTTACACCTGCCAAAAATGACATGCTTAGCAAGCCTCTGGAAGAACTAGGAAGTTATGACACCGATGAAATGACTTATCCCAGGTGGCAGGTGGTGGTGGTAAGAAGGACCAGCCAAGAACTGAAATCTTTGATGACCAGATAATTCCAGAATTCTCCAGATATTATTGAACTCATGGGTGTGCCCTAGAATCATGAACTCCACCCAACACCATCTGCCAGATTCTGGAGGCCATCTTACACCTACCAGGATAGCTTTGAGGGTACAGATGCCACTTAAAGAGAGGACAAAGTCAGTGTTCCTTCTTACCAGTGCACTTATGGAAGAGAATGTGGGTTTAGAGTCCTGCAGGAAGAAATGAGGGAGTATAGGGACTTTTAAAGAAAGGATGGGTTACTTGCAGTGCTTGTGTGGTGAGACTGGATAGTCAGGATGGCAATGTTGGGGTATCAGGACATAACATGCCAGGTGCACACCTACGGGAATTTCAGTTATGAAGAGCATGGAACACACCATCAATGACAGCTGGAGACGTCCTCCTACTTTCTCCCTACCTACCTCAGTCTCCTGGAAGTGGATACTCCGACATCATAGTTTGCAGCACAGTGGTCAGTAAGAAGTTCCTCTCTTATGTTATTTATATTTTCCCTTCCCCAGTGAGATTGCCAGATTCAAGATTCATTATGTGCCAGCAGTTACCAACTAAAGAAGATAGTAGGACATGCAATACCATTCACAAAGAAATTCTTTTAACGAATGTAAAAGTAAAAAGAATGATATTCTAGCAGAATATCATTAATGTAAATTAAGACATGTACATTCCATTTTTTAAAAGGATGCAGGCATATTACGTATTATGTGGATAATCTTGGTAAGAGGGAATAAAATAGGGATTTCAGGCATAGACACATACACATTATCCAGTCATACTCAAACACATTTCCTCAGTAAACAATACTTGCTCACTTGAATACTCAGCCCAAATAGGCAAAATGTGCATATCTTCCACGACCCTTAGCTCAGTGCCTTGCATATAAAAGGTGTTCACTACATATCTTCATAAAAGTCTCATTAAAAATAACATTTAATACATTATAGAATGCACCTTCATATCCATTATAGAGAGAATCTAGAAAATACATATTATGAACATTTATAAAATGAACATAATCATAAAAATATATTAGACTTACCCATAATACCACTACTTATAGATAGCCATTATGAACATTTCAGGTATATTATTCCAGGTTTCAGTGAGGGTAGTTTTTATGGTCGATTGATGAGTTTTAACATATTTTCATCGAACAGCTTTGCCACTTAGTAATTTGAATAAAGAAACTTAAAGTGGATTCAATGTACAAAATATTCACCATGCAAGAAGAAGTGCAGCGTGTGTAAGGCAGGAACAGCTTGCCTGGGAGTGAGTTCGAAGGGTGGTGTTAAGGAAGAAAAGAGGTCAGTCAGGCTCATTGTGGGTGCATGTGGTTGATCGAGGAGGTAGAGCAGGAGCTGGCGAGCTTTCTGTAAAGACCTGAATGGTCAGTTTTGTAGATCATACGACCTCTGTGGTGCCCTCAACTACTCTATTGTGCTGTTCTGCTGTGAAAGCAGCCAAAGACAACATGAGAACAAATGAATATGGCTCTGCTCCAATACAACCTTATTTATGGACATTGAAATTTGAATTTCATATAATTTTCACATCACAAAATACTCTTCTTCTTTTGATGTTTAAAAAACTCTTTTAAAAATGTGAAAATGATTCTTAGCTCATGGACCATACAAAAAAAAAAGATGGCAGGCTAGATTTGACCTATGGGCCATCGTTTGCAGACCTTTGCCCAAGGCCAGGGAATAGACCAGAGACAAGAGAAGCATCAGCAACCTCAAAGAACTAGCAGAAGGGTGTATGATGGATTATTGAGTGGAAGGCAGGAGGTGAGGGATGCGACTGGAGAGGCTTTAGACACTGACAGCTTGACCCCAGGTGCCTCTGAAGGGTTTGAAGCTGTGGAGGTGATTAGCTGGAATGAGCTTCAGAAATGAATGAATTCTGGAATCGCACCAAGATTTGAACCATTGTTCAAACTACATTAGGTCGCTGGTGTCAGGTTCTTCTGAACTCCCTCAAGAAGAGAAAACAACACCCAGGAAAACAACGCCCATCTTGAGAACACCCCAGATTTAACACAACTAACCAACCTGAGGTTCGAGTGGGAGATGTGTGCATAAATAACTTCCCCAGTGGGTACACAGCCTGTGGGAACCTTGCAATGTTATCTCAAGAGATGCCTCCCCCATTTCTTGTAATGACACTCCTTTGTATTTCCCGTTCATCTCCGCTCCCTGGGTTCCATTGGTGTTGTGTTCCCAATGTCAATCCCATCCACCTCATCCCCGGCTCTTCTGACTATAAAATCAGACATCTTGTCTAAACGGCGCTGTTACTGCCTTGATCGGTCTCATCCTGATTTCAGTGCTACTTTGAAACCTTCATAAGTAGAGGGTCACAATTTCCTTTGTTATTTCTGCCCCAAGCCCTCTTCCCGCACCTCCTTGCGACGCCAGGCTGCAAGTGTATGCAAAGACCTGGACTAGGCAGAGGAAAGATTGTGTTTACTCTGACTTAATTACATTTTACCGAAATTAAATGTGTACCTCAATGAAACACGACACATCACAAAATCTAAGCAGACTGTTTTTCCACACCTAGTACCCGAGCTTAGCCTGGTTTCTTGCACCTTTTTCCAGATTTCCTGGACATGGTGTTTTGGTGCAATATTTGCCACTTTAACTCCATCACTCTTGCAACTGCAAGAAGCCTTTCAGCATTTGGAGTTTAAGATTTGATTACTCAACCAGGGGAAACATTAAGAAGTGATCTCATAGACATGATTTGCACCTTGCAAACTTGCTTAGAATTTTAAGCAGGGAGTTTTCCAAGTGGACTTGCCTCACTGTCCTGGTTTGCAGGCCTAAATTATGAAGCAATTAATATACAGCACATAAAAATGTCCAGTCTGTTTGTTCTTACTGTCATATCGTCAGTAATGTCGGCAAGAACTGACTAATGAACCGGCTGAGTATCTGTGTACACTGAGAAGGGAGAGGAAGACAGGGAAGGTGGGGGGGGAAGGAGGGAGATGGGGTGGGGAGTAGAAAGATGGGGAGGCAGCAGGAGAGGGCACGCACAACAAATATAACTCACATTTTTCTAAGAGCGTCACTCTTCCATTTCCTAATGCTTTTCTCATGAATACTTCAGGTCTTTTTTTTTTTTTAAAAAAGGCTTTATGAAATTTAAGCCCCGTTTCTCATTTCATTGAAAAACCTTTAAGAAAAGACATTTTTCATACTTAAGACTTTTTCAAATATCTCCTAACCAGTTACACTCTGCATTGTATCTTTCGTAGCTGGCAGCCATCCAGCGACAATCCTTAAAAATCCCTTTACAGTTTTAAAGGCAAATACAAGCTCTCATTTACCACTGGATCGAGTCAGAAAATAAAAACTTAATGCCTTGACAGGCCTGGATATTTTTTTGAGGCCTAAGTCTGATTTATGGCAGTAGCCGGCAAACCAGGCTGGTGAAATATTTGCTGCTGCTCCCAGGGATATGGAAAAATGAAGTGTGAGGTTCTGGGGAGAGCAGGCCACAGCCTTCCAGTCACTAAACACTCCCACCAAGTTGGCAGGGGAACAGAGCCCCGGGCTGCAAGATGAACCTCAAAGGAATAGAGGAGGAGAAAAGGACTGTGCACCGTGTCAAAATACTGCCAAGGCTTAACGCTCGCCATACATTTTGTGACCTGGGGTGGGATGTTTATGAGGGGGGTTTAGGGAGGAAAGAGAAGAGAAACATTTTCTTCCTCCTTTATTTATTCTATTTTCTTTACAGCTTCCCTGTAGGGGTTTTACTCCAAGTAGAAGAAATTAAGAACAACAACAGGAATGTAGGAAGTCACTTAAGCCCACACCATAAAATCATTCAGATCGAAAAATATGATCTGGTTAGAGAGAAAGCACGAGTTTGCCTTAGGGCTTACAGCTTCAAGGTGGGGAGACAGACCCGCTTCCCCACGCTATGGGTCCCCAAATCTGAGAGCGTGGGAGCCGGGATTTTCATTCCCATGAAAAGGGAATTTCCTAGAGGTAGAAGGGAGGTGGGTTTTTCCCCCTAGAATTTTCTTGAAGTGAGTCATCAAAAACACACAGGCCAGGTAAAACACTTGGTGTTTTTTTTTTTTTTTTTTAATTTCCTTTATTTAGAAAAGAAAAAGAAAAGAAATGAATATCCACTGTTTAGATTTGCTTTTAATTTTAGGTTTCTGAGGTAAAGTATTGGCTACCCTGGCTTGTCTCAAAGAGCTTTGTCTGCACTTGACATTATTCACAGAGGAGATGAGCGGAGCCCCCATGGAGAAGCAGGGGTTGATTTTTGTTGTTTTCTGACATGAAAAAAAAAAAAACAACCCTCTTCTAGATAATATTTTCGATAAAGAAAGGAAAGAAAGGGCAAAGATGGAAAACATGCTACTCATTTTTTCCCCACACGAACTTATCTTTGGAAGATCAATTTCAAAATCTGATTCATTTGAGGGTTAAAATGAGTGGTTTTTTTTTTTTTTTTAAATAACAGCATCTCGGTGTGCTAACGAATATTATGTTACTGTGAAGACTTTGGGTCAGTAACTGCAGTCACAGAAATATTTATACCCATGTGCAGCCATCCCCCACCCCTCACTAAATCATTAATAATCACACCTCTTCTTACTCAACAGACTCTGCCAGATTCACTGTAACACACCCACAAAAACTGTTTCACTCATTTACTCCCTAATCACAAAGTTAAACCTAGAGATAATTCAAGTCAATACATATTTATTGATGTCTACCATATATGTCTAAGGGACTGTTAGGCAATGGAGGGGGTTGGGATGAGGGGTTGGAGGTAGAATACAAGAAAGGTCTTTGGTAGCCAATGTGCTGAAAGAAATCAGCAAACCCTGAGTTTCTTCCATGGTGACTACCACACACATACAGGCCTTAAAACACACACCCACAGTTTAAGCAAGATTCTGGTCGTAGGCTTCAAAACATTTGCAATTTAATAAATGAAGACCATGGACTTTGATCCACTTGCCTTTTAGTAAGACTTACATTTTAAAAGCAGCAAAGTGTGCTTTTCCTTTTCACCACCTAGACAGAGAAGGGGAGAACATAGGGGTCTGGAGAAACTCAGTGACTTATTTGCCCCATGCTGCAAACAGTAATAGCAAAAATGAGTGAGCTCATAGTATGTGTTGGGCACTAGGTTAAGTATTCCCAGTGCCTAACTAATCTCTTAAAATTTTCCATAACTCACTGAGAAGTAGGCTCCTTCTTCTACAGATAAGGAAACTGAGGCAAAGGGTGGTTAAGTAGCTTGTTTAAGGTCACACAGCAAGAAGCGTGGGGCCGAGATTCACAGCCCATTTCAAAACCCCCACACCCACTGCAGAGCTGAGTCTAAAACTTTGGTCTCTTGTCTCCTGATCCAGTGATTTTGCTCCTGCCTCTGGGCCTCAAACCTGTGATGATGAGGAGGAACCTGAAAGAAAAAATACAACATTTAACCTTTTCATTTATTTTGAAGGGACTTTGAGTGAAGAGACTATGGAGTGCTTTGCAAACTATTTTTGCTTATTTGGAAGCACCTGGATTTCAGCCTTAAGGGGGTTTGGAAATACTTGAAGAAAGTTTGAACGTGATCATTTCTAAGCCAAACTTCTTGGAAAAAGCTCTGCTTTAGAAAACAGTGACATCCAGAGCACGTAGAAGGCTGCTGGACCCCCTGTGCGGCTGCCCTGGTCTTTGGTAGTCGATGTGCTGAAAGAGATCATCAAACCCCAAGTTTCCTCCATGGTGACTACCACACACATACAGGCCTTAAAACACACACCCACAGTTCAAATATTTTAGCAAATGTCCTGGCTTTCCTCCACCACTAAAATGAAAGTGAAGGTGAAATCATTTGGGGGCCACTAGAGTAGCATTCTCACCCTTGATAGCTGCCCATAGATTTAAATGTCTCACAGGAGACCCAATTAAACATTAGCGAGATCCCAATTCACCAAAGGATCATATTTTCTGGCCATTTTCATCACTCACACTTCCCGGCAATTTAACGATGAGTTTAGGATATGACCTCTTCCCTCAGGCGCCCCTCCCACCTCTTTTATTTTATTTTATTTGGGATCTGGAGTCTAGATGGCTCAAGCATCTGGAAATACCCTCGGCAGATTTTTCTAACCAAGTTGGTCTTTATAGGCACCCTGGTTTTGTTATGATACGGAGTTATCACAAATGGAAGCTGGTAGGAGTCTCTGTATTTTGATGGTCATGATCATGGAGGATGACTCCTGGGACACAATGTCGAGGGGGCACCCAAAGCACTGAGTCTCCCACAAAGAGGATGCTTGTTGAATGAACAGGTAAATAAGGAACTCCTGGTGATGCCTCTTGCTTGTGATGGCTAGAGTAGCCGAGGCAAATGTCAGTGCAGCAGGTGTTTCTGTTTGTCCCCGACAGACACTCTCATCCCTCTGGGTGGCTTTTGCAGATGCAGGTGACTTTAATGGCACTGATTTTCAGATACTCGACTTCCATGTGCGCCCTTCCCAAAACTCGCCAATCTGAGAACACACCTCTGGTCTTCCTTCCCTTCATCCCTTCACAGTTGTTCTTCTCACACTTTTAAAATAAAAGGCATCTCACCCATCTCACTCTCAGAATAGAGCAATGCCTCAGGATCTAAATATCCTCTGGGTCTCTAAACCATGGGACAATTTGAGAGGCGCTTCTCCCAAGGTGAGAGTCCCAGGAGAACAAAGCAAACTTTGGAGAGAAATATTGAAAGGGGTCAGAATGCCATCTGTCCCTTGACACCCATGACACAGGGGCAAGCTTTTGTGTATGTATGTATGTGTCACAACTACGCATCTATGCACTCATCTGTCTATCAGAGTGACATTTCAGAAATGAATCAGTTTCCATGGGGAGACATATAACACACTTCTTTGAATTGAGAAAGGAAGTTAGAATTTCTCTGTGAGAAAGTGAGTCTGATTTGGCTAATTGGATTGATGGTGAGAAGTGCTTTGGCCAACTAGGTCAAATGGCAGGCATTTCTTATAAGCAGACTCAGCTAAATCTGTTGCAAGAAAGTTTGGATGAAAATACAGCTAAAGCACAAGCAGAGCGTGCACATCACCAGGTGGTTCATTTTATAACTATATAAAGGCAAGAGGGTGAAATGTAGATGTCCTCTTAAAAATGTAGTTTTCAAACATTCTTTTATGGTGTGCACAAACAAATCATTTGAAGACTCCTGGTTTAGAGAAAGGTTAGAGACATAGGCAAAGAGGAGACTCATTCATAGGCAGAAAGGAGTCTTGGGATTGGAAAACTGCTCCCAAATTGTACAAATCAGAAAAGAAGTGGTAAAAGGTGAAAAGAATTAGGAGACTCTGGGAGAGAAGATCCCCATTGTCTGCACTGTGGGCATGGATTTGTCTGACAGTATGTGGTACTGGAGAGCTGTCCTACCTAGGATGAGAATACCCTGGCCACTCAGATTTACTTGTTTCATCCATCTGAACACTTTGGAATTTAATTCTCTTCTGACCAAGTTTTACTTTAAGAGAATCAGGTTATAAGAACATATATACAAAAATCATGAGCTTGTTAGTCTTTTTTTTTTTTAGCTAATTAGAAAGAGTACAAGAGCTACTAAGAAATCATTGTCCCATTTAGTTGTTCATGACAACGTATTATATAGACATTAAGTAGGTAATTCTGAAGTGCTGAATATCAGTAGGCCAAGCTCCTCACAAAAGTATTCATACTGAGATTCCTTAAGAAGAAAACACCTCATAAAACAAGTATGCTTCTAAGAAGCTGTGAGAAGTCACCAACACACTGCCAAAGATGTACAATGTGGTGCCGATGTTGTGCCAAAGATTGCTATGCTTAACGGCCTAATTGACTGCTATCTGGCTTTTGCTACACCCCTGTTAATCTATCAGCCGACTGAGCTCTAATTATGTATCTTGTAACCTGGTGTGCTCTAGCACACTGCATTCAAGAGGGAGGTAGATCTTTAAGATTTACTGCACAGTTGCTGAAAATCTCCCAGGGTCTCCAAACTGGGGGAAAAATCCACCTCCTCCCAACAAGTAAGAATGCCAGGGAAGGCACAGAGAAGCAGAAGGGCACGGCAGGAGAGATTGCAGTTCTGGCCAGTGATTTGGTGCACTCTAACAGCCTGACAATTTGTAAAATACATTTTAGCACATTGCTTTAATAGAGATGATGTGCAATCTAGAATACATGGTATTCAACACATCCCTCATTTATGAAAAGACTGTGGGAACAATTGGTTTGTTTGAGGGGTTGTTAGAAGTATCACTCTTTCCACTGCCAAGCTAGCTACCTCATATGTTCTGCTTCTTCTGTGACTGGTCTATTTTTCTGGGTGGATGTGGCAGTGAGGAGAAGAAAGAGTATAAGAGTATAAGGGATTAGGAGGAAACTTCCTTTTGTTAAGGATCAGTTTTTTTTCCCCCTTAGATCATCTTTCTGAATCCTTGTTAAAATCCTATGAGATATACACTGTAATCCCCATTTAATTTAATTTATTATTTGAGACAGGATCTTGCTCAGTCACCCAGGCTGCAGTGCAACAGCACAATCAAGTCAAGTGATCCTCCCTCCTCAGCCTCCTGAGTAACTGGGACTAGAGGTACGCACTACCATACCCAGCTACTTTTTCTGGGTAGAAATGGGGTCTTGCTATGTTGCCCAGCCTGATCTCAAATTCTTGGCCTCAAGTGATCCTCCTGTGTCAGCCTCCCAAAGTGCTGGGATTGTAGGTGTGAACCAGTACTTTTGACCTGTAATACTTCACAGGGAAGATCAGATTGTGTGTGTGTGTGTGTGTGTGTGTGTGTGTGTGTGTGTATGTGTGTGTCTGATGGGGGAGACATGCAATCTTGTAGCCTCCAATGTGTTGGAAAAGTTGAATGCCTCCCATCGGCTTGCATATTTATCCTAGGCAAGTCATTGATACTTCCTAGCATAGGTTTTATGGACTTCTGGTTTGTGTTCCTTACTGGCTTCCCCTCCCATCTCTTCGTCTACCAGAAGATTGTGGGGATAAGTCAGATCATGTCCATAAAAGGCTTTTAACCCTTAGGAGAAAGTTGTTCACATACAAATACTGTATCCTATAGAATTTCCATGTGGGTTCACACTCATCCATCCTCAAATAACTCGAGACATGCCTAGATGAGTAGAATCATCTCTAGCTGCTGCTGGTTTCCTTTCTTTTGGGGTGGATGGTTGTACTGGATTGACTTTGCAGTGCAACGGCCCCCAAAAATATCTTTGCAGGTAGCAACAAGAAAAATGTGTTTCACAAACACCTGCACTAATTTATCATTTTTTCCTTACCATTTATCCCTAATTTAACCAGTGTCACAGCAGTGACTTTGATGGTGTGAGTTTAAACTTCATATAAGGTCATGGTACAGTTTTATTTACAGTTTTAGTATTAAATATCATTTACATTCAATCTAATTTCTATTAGGCTCATCCTGGCTTTGCTGGTATAGAGAACAAAATATTTCAATCCATTGCAATTCCATGAACTCCATTTAAAAAGTTAAGGCCCTGGTGTTTGGCTGAGACTCAGGACAGGCCCCCAGGCACTGGTGGAAAGGATCTTGGAATCTCCAAATGACCCCAAGCACACAGGACCATGGTTTTCTTGGGCTACCCTTAAATTCTCTGCCAGTCGCCCCTGAGCTCCCTCTGACCACATCGGAAACCAAGTTTTCTAAACAGAAACCGTAACCACGATAAGTTATGTCACTTTGGTGATATATCTCTCAGAATATTATAAACTGGGTAGCTGAATTTTTCATTGTCTTACAGACGTCCACAGCCAGAGATCTAAGGATAGAAAGTTCATGTCTCTCTCCATTAAGAAATTTAATTCACATTTTACTCAGCCTCGGCCTTTGATTAATACCCTGGATACATCATGCACCAGCGCTTAGGATTATGGAAAGTGATTTGTCTAATCTGCATGTCAGTCTCCTTTGGAGTCTACATGGGGGAAAAAAAAAACCAAACCAACACTCCATAGCTATTGATTTCATAGCATTTGCTTAGCGTTTGCCTTTACATTCCGACCAAGTCAAGTGGATAAAGAGCAATTTGATCCATGGAGTGTGGCGAGAGTGTTGTCACCGTCTACAGAACTTATTCATCTGGAGGATTTCATGTTGCACATATCAGCGCTGGAAGTGGGTTTTAATGAAAATACTAGCAAAATGAAGTTAATATAACAGTGAATGTAAAAACATATGCTTACAGATCCAGCTGGCTGGCAGAGGTGCAGTTGAGGTTGCACAGGATTTAGGTCCCTGTTTCTAACTCTTGGCCCCAAGGAATACATTTTGGATGTTCCAAGTCAAAACTGGACAGAAGGACAGTTGCAAAGGACAATGTTTCATGCCACTGGCCTGCTCTTCTCTGAATGTGAGCTAGCCTACCTCTCATGTGCTCTTTCTTTCTCAGTACACGCGGACGCTTTCTCCACCAAGGCAAAGTCTCAGCCTTTCTACCTTTGTTGTCCACAAATTGAACTTTCCCTGAGGTAGACTGGTATTCTCTTAGAGCCACTCCTTCCTCCAAAGGCCAACCTGATGTGCACATCTACTTAAATAGATGTAGCCAAGGTGAGGCATGTGTCTTAGCCTTACCTCAAAGTATTAAATCAAGTGAGGGAATTTCTTGGTACTTAGGGAGAAATGCTGGAGCCAGAGGGACTTTTACATATTTCTGTATTAGCATTTAAAGGGGAGTTGCTTGTTTCTTCTAAATGTGGATTTGGTCCTGCGTCAAAGAGGGTGTATCTTGCAAGGGTCTTGCTTTAATTGAGCACCTGGAACCAGAGAGAGGTGTCAACACACCAGAGATGAGCAGAATTAGAAGCTTAGGTGTTTGGGGGTTGGGTGGGGAGCCTGCTGTTCTAATTTGGGAAGGGTAGGTGGGGCTGAAAGAATCCTGGAAGTCACCTCCTGCCATCACCTAAGTCATACTATAAGGAGACTTGAAAAAAAAGTCAGTTACTGAAGCAGGATTGTATAACTTTTTGGGTAACTTTTTGGGTAACTTTAACATCTCACGAATTCTTGAAAGAAGCAAGATTTCCCTGATGAAAACAGAAGTGCATTTTGTATTGTTTTGTTTTTTTTTTTTTTTGCCTTCAGTGAAATAAAAATCTAATGCTTATCAGCAAATGTTGGTATCACTTCATGTAGTCAAAGATTGTTATTTTAGTTCCTTTCCAGACCAAATAATCCCCAATCTTAGTTTTCTCTCTTGATTTATATTTCTAAATCTTTTGGATTTTTTATCATTTTTTTTCCAGGGCTGTTTCCATATTCCTCATTTTATTTAGCTAGATGAAACCCCAGTTGAAGGAGAGCATTAAACTGTGTTCAACACTAAGTCTTAGAGTCTAAAGTCTGTGTTTAAATCCTATTTCCACAACTTAAAAGCTGAAATGTTCCTGTGCCTCAGCTTCTACATTTTTGGAGTGGGCATGACCATGTCTCCTTCTCTCCCCACCCAGCATTACTATGAGGGCTAAATTTGAAATATGATAGCATATTGCTTGGTACCTAGAACATGGGTTGTACCTAATAAAAACAACTTTTTATCTGCATCATGCATGATCAAGACCTAAGCAGATTTTACCTGAACTATCAAGACAATAGTGTTGATTTCTAAGTTTATTTGTCAAGATGTACAAGATTCTTCAAGCTGGTATCTCTAGAAAAGGTGTCTTCAAAGAATCAGGAATGATTAAGATCCAGGTTTAGAGGCCTCATAACACTTTACTACCTTTGAGAAATATAAATCATGACTTTCAGGAAGTTACTTAGCCACTCTGAAGCTCAGTTTCCTTATCAATAAACTAGTATTAATAATATTACCTCATAGTATTATGAAGAGTAAATGAGGTATAGTATGGAGACTTACAGAGCTTCTGGAATGGTAGAATAAGAAGCATGTCCAACACTTCCCAAAGACAACAATAAAACTGAACAAAGTTATACAAAGCAACCATTTTTAGACTCTGAAATATCATCTAAAGATATGCAAATTGGGAAGCACTTATTTACTACAAACTACTGAACCTTCTGTTAAGAACAAGAGGAATCTGCGCCACTTCAGACTGGGATGCTCCCACTCACCACATCCCTACTGCAGCTCCATCAGCACAGTAGTTCTACCAGGGCAGGACAAATCATGAAAACCAACAGGTTTGCTGCTGGAGAGGGGGCTGACTTGCTTTGGAGTGGAGTGCAGAGAAACTTTATGGAAACAGTAACCATCTTGGTTGCAAGTGAATAGGAAAGGTCAACATCATAGCCCTGGTTTGGGCAAGCAACAGAAAGGCAACTTGCCAAAAGCAAACAAACAAACAAACAAACAAACAAACCCAGGGAGATCCAAGGTGTGGACAGTCATAGTAGACATTGACAACATCCTTGGAGTTCTGGAAGGCTGCACATAGATGCAAGACTGTGCATACACTCAGGAATAACCTGAGAGACTCCCAACTTTCCACACACCTTGGGCTAAACATGCGGTATAGGAAATCAGGATTTAAACAAAAAAGAATTTTTAAAAAACCTGAGAAGATACATCAGTGATTACACACTGCAGGAAGACAGACTTTATGGAATTAGTCCAAGGAAGTCACCAACCAACCAACCAACCAACCAAAGCAGCAGCAGCAACTCTCGGGGAAGGGGAATCAGAATCCAGAGTGGCTACAATACATTAACTGAAATATTTGGTTTTCAACAGCAACAACAACAAAATGATAAGACATGGAAAGAAATGGAAAAGTATAATCCATACACAGAAACGAAAAAGCAGCCAAAATAAACCGTCTCTGAGGAATCCCAAGTTTTAGACTTAGACAAAAACTTCAAAGCAGAAATACCAAACATGTTTAAAGAACTAAAAGAAACCAAGTTTTAAGAATTGAGGGAAGGTTTGGTAGTAACACATCAAATAGAGAATATCAAAAGAGATACATTATACAAAATAATCAGGTTGAAATTCTAGAGTTGCAAAGTACAATAAACGAAATAAGAAATTCACCAGAGTCCTTCAACAGCAGATTTGAGATAACAGTAGAAAGAATCAGGAAACATGAAAGTAGATCAATAGGAATAATCTAAACTGAAGAAGAAAAAAAAAGTAGCATAACAAAAAGTGAAGAGTCTCAGAGATCTGTAAGACTTCATCGAGCATACCAACATATGTACCCCAGAAGAAGAAGCAAAAGAGAAGAGACAGAAAAAAGTATTTAAAGAAATAACGGTTTTACAGTTTCAAAATTTGGTTAAAAATATTAACTTAAACACCAAGAAGCTAAAAAAGCAAGTAGTGTAAGAAAAGAGAGAGCTACATCTAGATACAGCATAGTCAAACTATTAAAAAACAAAGAAAAACCTTGAAAGCAGCAAGAGAAAAGCAGCATATCGCTCACACAGTAACAATAATATGATTAAAGTTGAATTTCCATCACAAACATCGGAAGTTAGAAGGCAATAGATAATACATTCAGAGTACTGAAAGAAAGAAAAATCAACCAAGGATATCATATTCAACAAAACTGTCCTTCCAAAAGGAAGATGAATGAAACACTTTTCCATATAAACAAATATTGAGAGAGTTCATTGCTAGCAGACCTGTCTTATAAAATATACTAGAGGAAGTTCTTTGGACTGAGAGGAATGACATTAAAGAATGACTTGAATACACATTAAGAAATAAAGAACACTGGAAACGGTAACAACATAGGTAAATATAGACTATTATATGTTTTTCTCTTTTCTTCTATCAGCTTTAAAAGATAATTGTGTAAAACAATATTTATAAAGTTGTATTGTTGGGCTTAAAACAGATAAAGATGTAACATATATAATAGTAATAGCACAAAGGAGGGGCGATAAAATGGAGTCATATTCCAATATAGCTTTCAATATTGTGCTGAAATTCAGTAGTACTAATCTGAAGTGGTTTGTGATAAATTAAGATGGAGTAGCCACTAATGAAATATTTTAAGAATAATTTAAAAGCCAACAAAAGATTAAAATAGCACACTATAAAATATTTGATACAAAAGAAGTTAGTAAAGGAGGAACAGATTGATTTAAAAGAGCACAAGACATATAGAAAGCAAAAAGAAGTTGGCAGGTGTAAATTCAAGCATATCAATAGTTGCATTAAAGATAAATGGATTAAACACTCCAATCAAAAGACAGAGATTGTCAGACTGGATAAAAAGCAAATTTAGCTATATGCTATCTTCAAGAGACACATTTTAGATTCAAAGACATAAATAGGTTGAAAAAAAGAATGGAAAAGGATATACTACATACATAAACAGAGCTATTAGAAAATTGTAATTGGATATATTGTCAGACAAAATAGACTTTAAGACAAAACATATTATTAGAAGCCATGAGGTATGTTTTTGATGACAACTGGGCCAATTCACCAGGGAGATATAAAACTTAGACTTAGGAGACAAAATCTCCTTATAAACTTATGCACATCTAAGAATAGAGTCCTAAAATATGTACATAATTTTGTCAAGCGATAACTGACAGAATTGAAGGGAGAAATAGATAAGTTAACAATAATAGTTGGCACTTTTAATACCCTACTCTCTATAATCGATAGAATAACTAGACAGAAAATCGACAAGAATAAAAGAAGACTTGAACAACACTATCAAGCAACTTGACCTAATTGACACATAAAGAACATTCCGTCCAACAACAGTAAAATACACATTCTTTTCATGCATATATGGAAAATACTCCAGGACAGACTATATGCCAGGCCATAAAGAAAAGTATCAATAGATTTAAAAGCATTTAAAATTTACAAAATATTTCTCTGAACACAATGGAATGACATGAGAAATTAATAAAAGAAATAAATATGGGAGACCTCCAAATACGTAAAAGCTGAATAACATGTCCAAATAACCTATGGATCAAATAAGAAATCACAAAGGAAATTAGAAAATATCTTAGCTGAATGATAACAGAAACTCATCATCAAAATTTATATGATGTGACTAAAGTGCTTAGAAAGAAACAATTTTAAAATAACATGTTTATTGAGTTATACTTCAGATACCATATAATTCACCCTTTTAAAGTATACAATTCATGGCTTTTACTATATTCACAGAGTTTTGCAACCATCAGCAATCATTACAGAACATTTTCTTTTTTAATTTTTATTTTAAAGATGTGGGGTACAATTCAGGATTAGGTATACAAGTAGACATCATACAGGTAAAGTTTGGGCCTCCCTTTGGTCCCCACTTTGCCTGATTTGAGATCGGGTACTCTTATCGATGCTGTATCCCCTCCCTCCCCAGCAGTTACATTACATTTTCATCATTCCAAAAAGAAACTCTATACCCATTACCAGTCACACTGTCCATTGACTCTTTCCCCCATTCTCTTGCAAACACAAATCTAACTTTTATTGCTATGAATTGCTTATTTTGGACATTTTTTATAAACTTAAGCATGCAATATGTTGTCTTTTGTGTCTGCCTCCTTTCACTTGGCATAATGTTTTCAAGGTTCATCCATGTTGCAGCATGTATCAGTATTTCATTTCTTTTTATGGCTGAAGAATGCATTGTATGAATATACCACATTTTGTTTATCCATTTGTCAGTTGATTGACATTTGGGATGTGTTCACTTTTTGGTTATTATGAATAATGCCGCTGTGAATATTCATGTACAAGTTTTTATGTGAACACGTGTCTTCAATTATTTTAGGTATAAACCCAGGAGTGGAATTGCTAGGTCATATGGGAACTATGTTTAGCTTTTGAGGAACTGTTAAACAATTTTCTAAAGTTGACTGCACCATTTTACATACCTACCAGCAATAAAGGACATTTATGAAAAAACTAGAACTAAAATCAGAGTTAATGGTGAAAGACTGAAAGTTTTACCCCTAAAGTATGGAATAAGACAAGGATGTCTGCTCTTACCACTTCTATTTAGTATTGTACTGGAAGTTCTAGCCAGGAAAATTAGGCAAAATAAAATAAAATAAAGGGAAACCAGATTGGAAAGGAAGAATACAACTATCTCTATTTGTAGACGATGTGCTCTTGTATATAGAAAACCCAAGGAAGTCCACAGAAAACCTTTTAGAGCTAATAAACTAGTCCAGTAAGGTTGCAGGATACAATATTAGTGTACAAAAATAAATTTTATTTCTATACACTAGCCATGAATTATCCAAAATGAAATTAAGAAAAAATTCCATTTATAATAGAAACAACAAGAAGAAAGTACTTAGGAATAAATTTAACCAAGAGAATGTAAGACTTATATAATGAAAACTACAAAACGTTGAAGAAAATGAAAGAAGACCTAAAAAAATGGAATGGCATTTCTCGTTAGTAGATCAGAAAACTTAATATTGTTAACATGGAAGTACTCTTTAAATTTATCTATAGGGTCAATGCAAACCCTATAAAAATTTCAACTGTTTTTTTTTTTCAGAAGTGGAAAAGTTAATTCTAAAAAATCATAAATGCTCATTGGATCATTGCAAATCTTTAGTTAATTTATAAAGGTCTGGAAAAAAAGTGACTTTGACATTTTTGCCAGTGTTCTTGCCTTTATGAGGAGTGGATTTTCAGAGGTTTTACTCCACCATTCCATAAGTACTTATAGAAGGAAGTGTATCACTTTAAGCATCTATATTTGAAAAGAAAAAAGATCTCAAATTAATAACATTTAGCCCTTATCTTAAGAAACTAGAAAAAAAGAAGAGTAAACTAAGTCCAAAGCAAGCTGAGGGAAGGAAATAATAAAGATTAGCATGAAAATGAATGAAATAGAAAACAGAAAAACAATAGATTTAATGAAACCAAAACTTGATTCTTTGAAAAGATCAACAAAATTGACAAAATTATAACCAGACTTGCCAAAGAAAGAAGCGAGATAAGACACAAACTATGAAAATTAGTAATGACCCTACAGAAAGCAAAGGGATTAAGGGAATACTATGAACAACTTTATGCCAACAAATAAGCCAATGTATATGAAATAGATAAAATCTTAGGACTAAATAATACCAAAATCAATTCAAGAAGAAATAGAAAGTCTGAAGAGATTTATAACAAGTAAAAAAATCAATTGGTAATTTAAAATCTTTGCCAAAAGAGGTATGGTATGGAAAATGTCTATCAAAGTTTTTGACACAGAATTAGCCCCAGATAAATGTGTGTCTATTCCCTCTAGCCCTTTCGGACAATAAGATACCAAAGTCCTGAGCAAAATTCTATTTCCTTCATTTAATTCTTTGGAGTCTTGCTATATCCACTGATGTGATTTGAAAAATGAGTAGTTACTTATCGGTGGGAAACTCACATTGGACTCATTTTTGGTGGTAAATGCTAAAATCATGATCATGCAAACCAAGACATCTTGATCTCAGACTCCATCATGAGCATAGTCAGTCTTTAATGATTATCACCAACAATACACACACACACACAGACACACACAGACACACGCACACACACACAATGCAGCTGACCAAATAAAAACCCTTAAATGTGAACAGTTCTTTACTTTCAAAGATTGTGATATTGTGATATGGGATAGTCCAAAGAAGGGTCATATGTCTAGTTGACAGATAAAAAACAAAAGAAAGTCAAAGATATGATAAAACTGTGGCAGTAGAGTTAACACTTGCCTCTTGGTTTTCCAACATGGAAAAGAGGCAGAGGACCTAGAGTCTAGGTCCAACTTGCTGTTGATCTTTCAAACTATTTATCTCTCTGGGTTTCAATGTCTCCATTTTAAAAGCAAGATACTAGACCGTAACCTACCATGAGAATTCCTATGGAGGAGCACTGTTTGATCTTGGCCTGCTAGCCTGCTGTGTTTCTTGTCCCATATTCTTCTGAATGTGGCTAATCCAGGAATGTTTGCCATGGTCATGCAATTGCTTTGTTGAGAGTAGGCATTACAATTAGAATAGAAAATAAATATTTACGCTAATGACCTAATATCTCCAACTTAGGAAGTTAGGAGAAATGCAAGAGTAAAGGTAAGAAAGTAGAAAGAAGGAAAAAATAATAGTATGAACAAGGATTAGTAAAAAGAAGAAACAAAGATTCAACAGAGGGTTGTCAAATTCAAGGACTTGTTATTTGAAAAGACTTCTGGACAAATCTGTGGAAAAATTAAGCATGAAACAAACCATGAAAAAAGGTACATAAATATAAACATAGGAGTATAAAAATAGAGGAATACCTTGCATAACTTCATGCCATAAAGTCGAAAATTTAAACGGGCAACTTCTTACTAAAATATATTACCAAAATTGACTCAGAATAAATAAAAAATCTAAATAGACCTATAACCGGTGAAAAAATTAAAAGGAGGTGTCTTCTAGCCCTGATGATCTATGAAAATCTCCCTTTCTCCATCTCTCTCTTCCCCTCCTCTCTCTCTGTCTCCATCTTTGTTTGCATCTCTGTCTCCATCTCTTCATCTCTGTCTCTCTCTTCCTCTCACTTTGCATGAGTGTTTTGAATGTGAAGAATCAATACTAGAATACTTTCTACTGGGGATGACAACCTCTAGGTGGTCAAATTTGATGCATGAAAGGGGATCCAAAAAACCCCAGAATTTATTTATAACAAATTGTGGCCGGGCTCGGTGACTCAGCCTGTAATCCCGCGCCTTTGGGAGGCTGAGGTGAGTGGATTGCCTGAGCCTGCGGGTTCGAGACCCACCTGGGCAGCGAGACCTCATCGCTACAATAAAGCAAAAAAAAAAAAAAAAAAAAAAAAATCAGCTGGGCTTGGTAGCGCATGCCTGTAGTTCCGGCTACTTGGAAGGCTGAGGCGGAAGGATCCCCGGAGCCCAGCAGGTCGAGGCTGCGGTGGCCGGGAGCGGCCACTGCACTCCAGTCTGGGCGACCAAGTGAGACTCCAATTCAAAAAACCCCAAAAAACCAAAAAAACAAATTGTGTATTTATTCCTACATGTTTAAACTTTAGGCACCTTCAAAGTACTCTCTGTTTGATGTAATACACCTATTGAGATGCTTTTACCACTGCTCAAAACTGTTTTGAACTTGTCAGTTTTGATGCCTTTTAGTGATTCTGCTGGTTTTTGTCTTACCTCTTCCACATCAGCAAAACATTTCCCTTTGAGGACTTTTTTTTCATCTGGGGAAACAAACAAAAAAGTCACTCAGGGAAAGATGGGGTAAATAGGGAGAGTAGGGCGTGGGGGTCATGCTGTTTTTGGCCAAAAACTGCTGAACATTCAGTGTGGTGTGGTAGGTAGTTTGTCATGATGAACGAACCAGTCACCGGTTTTCTACAACTTAGGACATTTCTTCAGCAACACAGCCTGTCACAACAACCTTAGCTGGTATACAATGCAGCCTGTCACAACAACCCTAGCTGGTTCCTAGAACACTTCCCTACTGGGGGAAGCCTGTATGTACTACAAAGAGCCTGCCCTCCAAAAAATAATTCTGTTGTTTTGGGAGGTCCTCCCTCTTGTATGTCCAATGGGATGTGGTATGTCTAATGCCCTCTGTCTGGTGAGCATGGGGAGAATAATTTCTCTTTTAAGATTGTTACTTCTAGCTGGGCTCGGTGGCTCAGTCTGTAATCCCAGTGCTTTGGGAGGCAGAGGTGAGTGGATTGCCTGAACCCGTGGGTTCGAGACCCGCCTGGGCAACTTGGCAAGACCTCATCTCTACAATAAATCAAAAATTAGCCGGGTGTGGTAGCACACGCCTGTAGTTCCAGCTACTATAAGGCTGAGGTGGAAGGATCGCCGGAGCCCAGCAGGTTGAGGCTGCGGTGGCCGGGAGTGGCCACTGCACTCCAGTTTGGGTGACAGAGTGAGACTTCAACTCGGGAAAAAAAAAAAAAAAAAGATTGTTATTCTTGCAGGAGGTGGGTATAGGAGTCATGGCCTCCTACATGTTGAGGTTGTCACATGAGGCGCGCAGGGCTCCTGTTAGTTCCTAACTTCTGAAATGCAGTAGAGAGAGGAGCAGCAGGGGGGGACCATGGGGACAAAGTTCTATGTGTGCCTCTAAGGTGTGAAACAAGAAGACTAATGAGCTCGAACAAGGACACCAACAGGCTAGGGGCAGAGTCAGAAACCTCTCAACTTCTGCCCCACTGCTTCAAGCTCAGTGTGCTCTGCCTCTAGCCTTACACTCCGTGGCCGACTGACTTCCCAGGTCGGCCATCTTCCACAGAAAGGTATCCTTGGGAGAGTTTCATTTCAGATGCCACAGTGGGACCAAGTGACTATACATAAGGCTAGTCCTTTAGAGACTTTCTGTTCTCTGCAGGGATGAAGGGGGAGACCGGAGGCAATCCCTTGAGGTGCTGAGTCCAGGCTGTCCCTTATGGAGTGGGGAGAAGACTATACATGTCCCTCCATCTTGTCCCCTCTTTGGGAGCAGAATGTGTGCAGAATGCTGAAATTAGCATTTATTACTAACGTTTCATTCCCTAGAAAAAAAAAAGAGAACAGTTTTCTGGGAACATTTTGTAGAAAAGAAGGAAGTGTAATTAATTCATCAGGTGCCATGCCTGTTGAGTGAGGATGGGGTCAGTTGGGAGGGCGGCCACAAAGGAGGGGGGAATGGGTGCAGGTGGCAAGGGATACCTCATCACGTTGGGGAGGGGTGGCCCCAAGAAGCTTCCTGCTCACTGACATGCTCCCAGGAAGGTGGCTGGTTGAAAACGGGTCATAGACATGTTCTAATCCAACTGTCGTTTTTCAGGTTAAGCAAGATGGATTTCATTTGATCGCTTTTTGCATTTTCTTTTTATCTTAGATAAAGGGTGTGCCTGGTTTCTCTGCTGCGAACAATGACCCAATTGTTGGAAACCTTGCTTACATGTATATATGTGTGTGTGTTTTGCCATGACTCCTATGTTTTGGAAGTCTTTGGGGACAGATGATATTTATGAATGATGTCCTAAGGGTATAATCAGTATGACTCATTCTTGGAACCAGTTTTATCCATTAAGGGGGTGCCAGCTGCACCCAGTTCACACCTGAAGATACTTGAAACATCTTCCCACACTAACCTGCTCCTGGCTTGGGGTCAGAAGGGCATATTTTAGAGGATTTTCCACTTTTCCAGGGTTTTAATTTTCCATGATGGGGTCCTGGGGACTTTCTGTTAGGCATTTTGAAATGATGAAAACTGCTACATAGTAGAGACAGAAATTATGTTTCAGGATTTCAGAAAACATACCCCCATAGGCAATTTTATGAATTTCATCATAATAACAGTAATAAAGAACCCTGTTTATTCTCTGTCATCCTTAAGTAGTTCAGAAGAATTTCCTGGTGTTATAATCTCTATATTCATAGTACATCAGGCTGGCAGGGTGGAGATTATTAATCATCTCTTTTATTCTGTCTTTTACCCTCCCAATAGTTTCCCCACAAATGGGGATACTGAGGCACACACTGGTTATGGAATGTTCAAAAGCTCCCCCAGTAAGGCAGGGTCAGAATTGGAGACTAAATTTTAAGGTCTAGCTTACAAAGCTTTCATTATAAATTCCACTCCCATTTAGCCGAGCCAAAGTTCCTGAGGGCGTCTGAGACTTAATTTTAGATATTAAGGTGTGTCCCTCTATGACCTTTACCAGGGACTGGCCTTTGATGAGTTCGATTGGTTCACTTTTCCACAACCCAGCATCACCTCATCACCAAGGCATTTTTAGTTCTTGAGGAGTCACTCATTGCTACTTGTGCTTTCCTGGCTTTTCCTGTGGATGGCGGTCCTGGGGCACTTGGATCAGCCCAGTTGTGGCTTCTGTCTTCCTGGTCACGTTTCTGGTGTCTTCATGGCTACAGATTACTTTATCCTGAGGAATTGCTGTGTTTACACTTTGTCCACCCATTTTGCCAAGTCAGACATGTTACCAGCATGAGGGTTAGATGAGCCAGCCCCTCTCCGCTTTTCTACTCATCTTTGAACTAGCTGCCTGATCTCGTCTCAGGGAGAGAAGACATGTGGAGTGTGGAAACACATGTCAACCTGCACATCTGGCGGGTGAAAGAGAGTGGAATTCCTGGACCGGTTCCTTGGTTTGTGGTCTCTGGGGATTGCTTGTTGAGTAACTCCACATCACATCACTTCACAGATAAGGAAGATGTCATCCCCACGGCATCTCTGATTTCGGCACAAGCTTCAGAAAACCCCAAGCAGCTAATCTACGACATGATGTTTTAAGCCGCTATAATCACCAGTCAACTTTGAACATGTGCCATGCACATGATGACCCTCCTTCTCAATATGATGCTTGAACCCTGGACTGCCTTAGTGCACTCTTTCCCTGGTTCCGACGGAAGGTGCTAGTGTTGGGCCCTGGGGAGGCAGCACCAAGCCTGGGACCTACATACTCCCTGCAGGGTGGGGTTCTTCCGGGAGGCACCTGGGCCTAGTGTGACACCAGGACTTCCTGGAGTGGGCACTGACAGAGTGAAGTCAAGAGCCCTTGGATCATTCTTTGCCCCTAACCTCAGCAATTTGTAGGATGATAGGCAAGTCCTCTGTCTGGGGCTAAGTGTCGTAACAGCCAAATGGGAATAATTATACTTGTCTCACCTGAGGTTGGGAGGGATCTTGTCTATTTTGGGGAAACTGAGCCAGGATCCAATTAGCCAAGTTGGAACAATGGGTCAAATAGATTAACAAGATGAAGTTTATTGGGGAAGAGATTGAATGTCTCAGATGTGGGGTCAGAAAACAACCGCCCCCTTCAGGAATGGGGAAGAGATGAATGGAGCAGCGTCCAATCAGTGTTGGATGCTGTAATTAATCACAACACAGAAATGAGGGTTTCAGAAAAGCAAGTGCAAATGTAGGCTGCATTAGTAGAAATACAGCTCTCAAAACAAGGAGGTAATAGTCATATTGGCCAGACCACAGCTGGAGAACTTGGGCTCCACCCTGAAGAGGGCAGTGATATCCTAGAGTGTATTTGGGGAAGACTGACCAGAATAGTGAAGGGCATGGGAGCTGGGGCAAGAGAACTGAAAACATCCTTTTCCATTTCTTGGAAAGGATCCATTTAGCAGGACCTGATAGGTGCATGGAGAACCAACCAAGAACAAAGAAACAAAAAAGGCTTCGGGAAAGCATGTTTGTTTAGCTAAATAAAGAACTTTCCTTTCTTTTCGTTCCTTTTCTCTTTTCCTTTCTTTTTTCTTATTCAAACTGGCCCCCCAGCTTCTAACATTGTCTCTGCACAGCAGCCAGATAAAGTCTTATTAAATATATAATACATTCATGTAGTTCAAAAACCAACCAACTAACTAAATAATCAATCAACCAACTAACCAACCAAACTAACAAAAAGTATAAAAACAAATACAGGGAAAAGCTGCCTGCTATCCTTGTACTCTGGTAGGGACGGTTTCACATGGTCTTTAGGAGTGCAGTCTCTAAGAGCTGGGCTGCTTGGCTTTGTCCCAGCTCTGATACTTCCTAGCTGTGTGACCTTCAGCAAGTTACTTAACCTCAGTTTTTTCATCAGAAAAATAGGGATAAGAATGGTACTTATTTCATAGGGTTGTTGTGAGTAGTGAGTTTGTCCCTGAAAGATTTTTTTTTTTTTTTGAGTTGGAGTCTCACTCAGTCGCCTAGACTGGAGTGCAGTGGCTGTTCCCGGTCACCGTAGCCTCGACCTGCTGGGCTCCGGCGATCCTTCCGACTCAGCCTTCCAAGTAGCTGGAACTACAGGCACGCACTACCACGCTGGGCTAATTTTTGATTTATTGTAGAGATGAGGTCTTGCCAAGTTGCCCAGGCAGGTCTCGAACCTGTGGGCTCAGGCAATCCACTCACCTCAGCCTCCCAAAGGCGCGGGATTACAGGCTGAAAGATCCTTAAAACAGCTCGTGACATGCCGTAAATTTCACACGTGCTGGCTCTCATTGTGTTCTGTTAATGTCTCCCTTTTTCCTGGTGAGCAACCATTATTTTAAGTTTCTTGTGTATTCTGTCAGAGTTTGTAAATGCATATATAAGCAAATGTAAATATCAATTCTTACTTTTCTCATGTTTAAGTCCCAAAGCGAGTACATTATTCACACTGTTCAGCGCTTGGCTTTCTTTTTTTTAACATGATAGTATATCTTGGAGATTTTTCCACATCAGTACAAAGATAACTTCCTCATTCTTCTTCACAGCTGCACCTATAAGGAAGAACTTTCTGACAATTAGACCTTGTTTTAAAATAAAACTCTGTCAGTGGAAGCATTCAGGCGAGGACTAGACAGCCACTTCTCAGGTTTGATGGAGTAGAGATAGGCTGGGCCAGAATACTGCTACTGTTCTTCCAACTGTGATGTCCTGATCCTGTGTTGTTTCCAAAGAATCACAGAAGAATTTAAATCCATGCAGAAACAGTATTGTTGCATTGTTTATATGACTGAGTTCTGACCTGAGGCTTAGTCTGGGTGAACAGGACTTTAGCGAGGCCCTCTGCAGGGCTGGCATGTGCCATCTCTGAAAGCAAGAGCCTCTGAGTCAAGGTTCCAGCTCATCCTCTAGCCTCACCTCGAGCATTATTACCTGGAGGAAAGAAGGACCCAGCTCGAGGGAGACTCTTAGCCACCCTTTAACAGGCAGTCTCACTATAATGTAACTTCATAAGACATTGAGGGAGTTTCCCATTTCTCAGCCAAAAACTCAACCTGGCAGGTGGAACTGCGGTGGAGGCCAGCATAGCTGGGTTTCCAACAGGCTGCAAAGGCAACAGGGATTTTCCACCACCTGCTCTGTTCTGAGTGTTCGTTTTGAAGGGAGGTGAGAGAGAAGCTCAGCTTCCCTCTGCCAGCAGGCCAATAACCAGAGGGTAAAAGTATTCTGACTTGTGATTGTAAAAGGTAGGTGATTGCAGGAGAGCGTCCATGTGGGAGTTAGGTACCCCCAGCCTCAACCGAGTCCGAATGTCTCTTGAGTCTTTTTGAGACGTTTTATTCTCCCATCCCTGAGCTCCCATTCCCATTCCCGAGCAATCACTGATATGCTTTCTGGCATTATAGTTTAGTTTGCATTTTCTAAGGATATGTATAAATGGAACCATGCAATGTGTGTTCCTTTTTTGTTTAGCTTCTTTCACTGAGTTTAATTATTCAGACAAGATTAGGCACATTCAGAGTGATATGGCCATAGAAACCAAGTATAATTTTTCAGAGTTCAACCTCATTGTTGTGTATATATAGTTCATTCCTTTTTATTGCTGAATAGCATTCCATTGGGCAGATATTAGATATCTGTTTATTCATTTGCCTATTGACCAATGTTTAGGTCATTTTCAGTTTTTGGCTATTACAAATGAAGCTGCATTGGATATTTATGTACAACTCTTTATCTGGACATATACTTGTATTTTTTTCTTGGATAAATACATACAAGTAGAATGCTTTATGTGGTGGGTGTGTATTTAACTTTTCAAAAAATATGTAGCTATTTTCTGGCGTGGTTGTACTATTGTACCCTTTCACCCAGTATTGTATAAGAGTTCCAATTGCTCTTATCATTGCCGACACAGTTTATGGTCAATGTTTTTAATTTTAGACATTCTAATACATATCTAGTGGTTATTGGTCTTCTCACTGTGTTTATAATTTGCATTTTCCTAATAATGATGAGCAAACTTTCATCTGTTTATCCACTTTGGTGAGGCGTCTGTTCAAATTATTTGCCCATTTTCATATTAGATTATTTGCTTTGCTACTATTGAGTTTTCAGAGTTTTTTTTATATGGTCTGGATGCAAGTCATTTTATCAGATATGTGACTTACAGATATTTTCTCCCAGTCTATGGCTTGTCTTTTCCATTTTCTTAATGATATCTTTTGAAGAGCAAAAGTTCTTAAGGTTGATAAGTCCAATTTATAATTTTTTTCTTCTATCAATGTGTTTTTGGTATCATAACTAAGAAATCTTTGACTAGCCCAAGGTCAAAACTATTTTTCCCATGTTTCCTTCAAAAGTTTTTTAGTTTGAGGTTTGAGGTTTATGAACCATTTTGAGCTAATTTTCATATGTGGTTCAAAGTATGGATGAAAGTTCTTTTTTTAATTTTGCATATGAATTTCTAACTGTTCCAACAACATTTGTTGAAAAGAATTTTCTTTCTCCCCTGAAAAGTTTATGCATCTATGTTAGAAATTAATTGGCCATGTATCTGTGGGGATGTTTCTTTTGTAAACCTGAACCCCACTCTGTGGAACTAGTATACTGCAAGTGTTTAATAACTGCCCTGGGATATAACTTGACTCCAACTGTTTTCAAGTGTTCCTCATTAGATTCAATTTAATGCTGCTAATCTTCTGGACTGTAATTCAGTAAAGAAGTCAGATGGCGTGAAGGAATAGCAGTGTTCTGTTGGTGCTACACTGGCATGTGCTGGTTCTTGTTCACACTACACCTAATAGCACTAAATAAGTCAGGGTCAGCCTGAGTTCCAGAAAGACTCTAAGGGAATCAACCAAGTTTCAGAAACCATACCTCCATCTTGAGAAACCCAGGACTAAATAATCCAAAACTCCATCTCTAGCAAAGGTTCTTTGATCCCTAGTAACTCTCTCTAGCAGTGCAGTCCAATAGAAGGCTAACATAAGCCATATATTTTAACTCTATATACACAAAATATTATCTTAACATATAACCAATAAGATATTCTTTATGAGATATTTTACATATTTTTGAATTAATTATTCAAAAACCGAGCGTGCATTTTACAGTTATGGCATCTTTCAGTGGAAACTACTCACGTGTCAAGTGCTCAGTAGTCACATGTGCCTAGAAGCTGCCATATTGTGTAGAGATACTTTTGATTACACATCATATTTCTTGCTTTAATTCTCCCTTTATTCTTGAACTCTTTATCCAGTGGAAAAGTCCTTCCTTCTGGACATCAGCTTCCCTTCTTCACCCCAACCTCTCCTGTTGTCGGGTACCAAGCTCAGGGAAGGGGGAAGAGGAGCAAAACATCTTGAAGAAGAATGATATTAAAACAAAACGAAATCCTGGTAAAGCAAAAGCCTATGAATCAGGTTGTATTTACACAGCAAGATGAAGAGGAGTTGGTGAGGAAGGCTCTTTGGTGTGCTGGAGCTGGCTCATGCGGCTCTTGAGAGCTGGCACTTTTCAGGAATTTTGCAAGCCAGTTGTTAAACATAGCCATTAATAAAAAATTAAGCTATGCAAACTTTCCACTGAGTAAATTATATTAAAAACATAGGTTATAAATGTACAGAGCTCACCACTTCCTAATTATGTTACTACATTCCACAATTATCCAAGCTCTTGAGGTTATTTATGAGCATTCCATCTGAATAGTGGAAATACTATGTGACACTATACTGAGAGTCACTTCCTGACTCTGTGTCATAGCTTAAAATTGGGAGGAGTATTTACACCACAGAAAATGGCAAATGCTACAAGCCAGGGCTTTCCTCCAAGATTTCCCAGTTGCTAAACCTGTACCAGCACACCCCTGGGAAAGCTCCAGAAGGTGCAAACTCAATGAAATGAAAGATGCCTGGAACATTGTAAATGTTAAATAAATGATAGCTATGATTATGATGATTGGAAGTCTGACTGATTTAGGTCAAAAGGCCATCCCTAGCCCTTTTCCCCTTCCTCACTCCCAAGAGACTGTTTTTATGTGAAACAGACTACATCAATTCTGCAGGGTTTTTTTTCTGTCTATTCACTCCTTCTCTTTCTTGACTTCTCCATGTTCAGAGTTCAAGATTGAAGTTAAGACCTAGAAAATATAGCTGACTCTCAGTGTAGCCTGGGTTATATTCTCTAACTACCCTCTTTCCTATTGGTTTAGAGGATCTGGGGTAGAAAGGTGGCTTGAAAACCTACATAATTAGATATTCATAGAATTCTCTCCAGAAGGCGGGGGTTTCTCTTTTGCTTATCTGCATTTTCTAATGTTTCTACAATGACACTCCCAGTTTTAAATGACTTTAATTTTAAAACAACACGTAAGAACTTTAAAATGTCTTCAAAGATCTGTTTAGACACAACTAGCTAGTGCTAAGTGTGGGAAGAGAGGTATTAAGCATGAAAGGGTTTCAGCTGGAATGAATGCATCTCCCTGGCTGCCCAGCATTTGGGGATGAATCAATTAAAAGGAAGTGAAACAGGAAGGCAGCAGACAGGTCTCTGTAAACCCTGGAGTTTTTCTGTTGAGCTTCCCTTCCTCCCAGACGAGAGCTCCCATCCATCCTCGTAGATGACATATGAGATGTCTATAATGAATATGGATTTTATGTGATTTCATCTCTTTGCCAGACAAACTTATAGAATGAATTCCACTTTAGATTATGTTAAATGAGGTTTTAAAAAGTGTATTAAGAGGATAACTTTTGAAGTCTCTAAGCTAGATCAAGAGGTGCATTTGGGAGAAAACTTTGGGGACCACTCTTTCCCCTTGCCCACGGTTGGAGCCCTATTTTGATGTCTTTGATTTATAAGGGTGAGAGACTATGGGGATCTGTCTTGAGAGGGCTTTGACTTTTAAGGGATTCAACTAGTTGAAACCTTATGTGCATTTGGAAATAAAGGTCTTTTATATCATAGCGTCTAAAAACTCGAAGGTGGAATGGAACCTCAGAGGTCAATACTCTAAACCTAATTTGGATGCCTGAGTGCCCTCCTTTTTGTCTCTGCCCAGTGTTCTGCTCTGCCTGACGCACCTCCAGAGGCAGCCCAGTTCATTCCAGGTAATAGTCCTTAGAAAGATCTGCTTGTATTGACCCTAAACCCCACTTTCTGCAATGTACACTCATTATTCCTAGGTCTGGATGATGGGAGCAGTGACAAACACAGATATAAGCTAGTGAGATCTGTATAAAGAAAAGAGACCATTTTCATAGTAACTTAATTCAACATGACCAGCAGCATTTACTGAGCCATTCTTTCTATGCAAGGTCCTGATCTAGACACTGTGGGGATGTAAAAATAAATAAAAGAGAGGCACCACCCTCAAGGAATTCACAAGCCACAGTTTAATGTGTGTATACAACAAACTCTAACCCAAGTCCAAAGATGATCAGATGAAGGAAATAGAACCAATGTTTGTCGAGTTCCTTTGATGTGCCAGGCCCTGCTTTCCTTGTCATGGGTCTCATGCAATCCTTGTGGGATTGTGCATTAAACTCTCTGAACTTTACTTTCCTTATTTGTAAAGTTTAATATTGGAGCAGATGCCTTCTGAAGTTCCTTCCAGCCCTCGTATCCCATGATTCCTCCCTCTTTTCCCATCAGTGGCCCCAGGCTTCCCTCCCCTGGATTGGGCTGGCTAGGGAGAGGAATGGGCAAAAGACATTTGTTTTTGTTCTTCCACCCCTCACCCTGCCCCTTAGGGATGTATTGTTGACTTAAAACCAGTTTGAACAAAGCACTCAAGAATAAACCACAGAGAACCATCTAGAATTGGCAGAGGATAACCCCATGACCCCAGAAGCCTCTTCCAGCTCTAATTTTTTATGATTCACTAATTTGCCGCGTACCACACTAAACTCTGTCCGGGAATTCAGAGTTCAAAAAAGATGCAATGTAAATTGCCGGAGGTAATGAGAAGGCTGCAGGCATGGTAGGGCCAGAAGCGTGGTTTTTGGTGAAATTAAATACAGGAAGATATTTAAAGAAGCCAGAAAGCTCCCCCCATCTTTTTTTTTTCTTTTCTCTGACAGACTCCCATTTTAAGGTGGGTAGGGTAAATTTTGTGTTTTCTCTTTTCAGTAGTATGACTGGTTTTTGTTATGTTATAACTCCAAATGTGCTGCCTATCTATTTTACAACCTCCCCAAAATCTACTGGATGCGGATATAGTTGTTTGGTAGTAAGTCCTGCCACAATTTTAAAAATCACTTTTGAAGTGATGGGGGATGCTGTAAGAAGACCAGTGTTTTTAAAATAAATCTTTTTATTTTTTTTTTTGAAGAAACTGCTGAGGACAAGGAACAGATAACTTGGTATTTGATGAATCTTATGAAGTTTTGGTGTTTTCTACCTTTCCCCAACTTTTGGGAGTCATTATGTCCCTTGGTGGAATCTTTGCAACTTGCATTATATTTATGTAATGAAGATAAGATAGAGGTAGGGTCATTTTTCCTGAATTCTAGTGTTACCGAAAGACTAGTAGGCCTGTAGCCTTTGGTACCCATGGGAGCTGGTCCAGTGGTGGAAATGAAAGGAATATTCTGGGCAAGCCCAGAGCATACCTGTGCAAGAGGATAATGACGAGACACTACAGTGGAATCACATCTTACCTGGGTCCAAGTTCTGGAGTCAGCTGTATGATGTCCACCATACATGCTTAAATGATCGGAGAAAATACCATAAGAGGCACCACTTTGGTGGTTTTTCCTCAGTATTTCTGTTTCTTTGGTTAGGATCAGATTTTCATGTCTTTGATTAGGCATCAGTTGAAACAAATTGCCTTGTGTTTAGAAACCACGATCTATAAAAAATATGTCTTTAAGTGTTGGGCTTTTACACAGCAGAACCACCTGAAGCCTGAGACCACAGAAGGAACCATAGATTTATGTGCTTTATCACATATCACGTACGCTCTGTTGGACACATGCCTATAGAGAAAAGGTCAAGCTTAGTTACCAGCACTGTTTATTTTATTGCTATCTCTATTTTGCTCTCATTTTCTACTTGCCTCCCCCCATAAGGAAAGCTGAATTTGCAAAGTAAATGAGTGTATGATATAAACCAACTGTATCAAGATTTATGTGTTTTATCTCCTTTGCTTTTCACAGGAACCCTATGAACTAGGTGACATTTTCTCCATTTTGCAGATGGGAAAACTGAGAGTGGTTACATGACTAACCTTATTTTTCTCAGCTAATGGGCGGTGAAATTTGAATGAAGGCTCTACAGCTTTTGCTCCTTTTCCTATACCTTACAGTCTCAATCTTTTTAAAAAAGGGGCTGAGAAAATAGAAGTCATGTGAAGGAGGAGAGAGATGGAGAAAGGCATACAGGGAAGAAACAGACATTTATTATCCACTATGTACCATGTATTGTGCCAGGCATTTTCCCATCTCTTTGTGTTCCAGACTGTATTGGTTTCCTAAGGCATCCATAACTAATTGCTACAGTGACTTTAACAATAGAAATGTATTCTTCATTATTCTGGAGGCCATCAGTCTGATATCAGGATCATTCTGCTGAAATCAAGCTATTGGCAGGTCCAAGCTCTGTCCAGAGACTCTAGGGGAGAATCTGTTCCTTGTATCTTCCAGTTCCAGGTTGTTACCAACATTCCTCGCTTTGACCATGTTGCTTCAATCTCTATCCCATGGCCAAAATGGCGTCTCCTCTTCTATATGTGTCAAATGCCCTCTGTCTTTCTGTTATATGGACGTTTGTGATTATACTTAGGACCCACCCAGGTCACCCAGGATAATCCCTCCATCTCCCCATCTCAAGAATCCTTAACATTGCTAAGTTATTTTTTGTCATATAAGGTAACAATCACAGGTTCTGAGAACTAGCACGGGGATATCTTTTGGGGATACCATTATTTAACCTACCACAAAGACAAATCGGAAATGTTATGGAACGGCCTACATTAACAGTTCAGCCATGTATATATCTTCTTGTTGTTGTTGTATATTTTTCTGACTCAAGATCCCTTATTCATCAGCCATATACCTTACCTCTAAGGGTTACCTGGACTGAGGAGAGAAAGGAATTATCTAACAATCTAAGTCACTTCACATCAGTATTGGTATTATATTTTTTAATGTGTTTATGCCATGTTGTTAATTTCTGGTTGATAGATGAGTCTTAATGCTCTCTTTTCTCAAGAGATTGACTTTCAGTTCAGATGCTTAACACGTGGTTGCCCGTGGTCAGCATTTATTCAGAAGGTCACAGTCTGTCTGGTGCCCACATTGATTGAAAGCACCGGGGCTAAAACTGTAGCAAGATAAATTTGGGAGAGATATGTAGAAGAACTGATTGTAAAGGTACGTGATGAGTTCAAGCAATTCTTTCCAATCTGGTGACGAGCAGGGTTAGGGGAGATTTGAGAAGCCCTCAGAGACTGCAGCTGCAGAACAGGAAATGACTTTTTAGCATGTTCTTTGACCTCAGAGTGGAGGACTACAATTTGGAGGGGCCGAGGTGGTGTGCAAATGGGCAAGGGCTGATGGTCCCTCACAATCCAAATGTATCAATAAGCTATTGGTGCCACGAGGAGACACTTACTGTTCACAGGTATCTGCAGCCCCTCGGGGATATAGGAAGTACACCTTTACACGAAGAGGGGGATGGCGCTGTCTCTGACCCCAAGATGTACAAACCAGAAGGAGTTTGGGTCTTGTGAAATCCCAGTGCTCTCCACCAGCGACTTGAAGTTCTCTTTCAACTTGAAAATCAGACACGTGGGTGTCTTTTCATCGTTTTAACTTCAGGTATTTCCCATTTTCCTGCTCAAGCCAAATTGCTATGCTGATGTGCCATTTTGAACATTTGTACAAAGACTCCTCCAGTCACTCAGGACCAAAGTCTTGACATCAGCATCGATCTTCCTTTTCTTCATTTCCTATCTCCCTTAGTCCCCTTAAAAGTGAGACAAATTGTCTAGTGGTAGGAATACAGGATCTGGAGTAGACACAGGCACCAAAACTAAAAGTTGGGTTGGAACTAGGCTCTGCCATGTATTTGCTGTGTGATCTCAGATCTCTTGTTGTTCAATCTCTTAAAAATCAAGGTAAGAGAGATTCTACTCCATAGAATTACTCTGATGATTACATGAGAATAATAATAATAATAATAATAGTTATTCTTGTTCTTTCTCTCATGGTGATATTGTGAAATACATATTTGATCTTCTACTCTGTTTCCTGTCATATAACTCCTAAGATACTCAGAATCTCCATAGTTTTGTCTTTTGTATGCGCATGATTAACCAATAACTGGCAGCCTCCAGGTAGCTTCAGGATGGGAACTGGTCACCAGAAAGACCAAGGCATGATTAGAGGATTGGGTTTTGCAGCACCACCCCAGCACCCATCTCCTGGAGGGGAGAGGGCAACAGTTGAGTTGATCACCAATGGCCGATAATGTAATCAGTTGTGCCTATTTAATGAAGCCTCCATAAAAGCCAAAGGGGTTTTAGGAGCTTTTGAATAGCTGACCAGGTGGAGGTTCCTGGAGAGTGGTATGCCTGGGAGGGCGTGGAAGCTCTGTGTCCCTTCCTTCTTTCCCTATTACCTCACCCTACACATCTCTTTAGCTATATCTCTTGTAATGTCCTTTGTAATACATTGATAAACATTGAATATTTCCCTAAGTTCTGTGAGCTGCTCTAGCAAATTATCAAATGATTATGGGAATCCACTTGAAGCCAGTCAGGCAGAAGTCCTAGAAGCCTGGACTTACAACTGGCATCTGAGGCGAGGGAAGTCTCGTGGGACTGAACCCTCAACCTGTGGGATCTGACGATATTTCCAGATAGTCAGTGTCAGAATTGAATTGAATTAGAGGGCACCCAGCTGGTGCCCACTGTAGAATTGATTCCTTGAACACAAGGAAAAAACCCCACACATTTGGTCATAAAAGTCTTTTGTGTTGATTGTTGTGGTCTGAGAGGAGAGGAAAATGATTTGAGTTTTTTTTTACTCACTCATACTTCCAATCCGATTCAAGTCTTGATCACCCAAATCAGGACTATAATAACAGATTATTTTAAAGCAGTAGTTATCAAACCTTTTGAACAGGCCCCACACGTGATAGATTTGTTATATATTGACTTTGCAAACACAACCACAACATTAAACTAAATGAGGTAAATGTTTTATGAAATATTATATTTTCTATTCTTTTCTCATTTACTGCAAAAAAAAAAAGGAGTTGGTTTTAAGTCACCAAACTGATTTCATGACTGACTAATAGGTGAAGTCCCACAATTTCAAAAAACTTTGTTCTAGGCTTTTGCTCAAAAAACTTTGTCCTGACTGCAGTTCCTACTCCCTTCCAACTCATCAAATATTAAAATTTCCAAAGGGGGAACACCTCCTATGTTTTATAATATAACATTGACACCCACTACCCCATTTACACCACATTTCACAATTCTAAGTGCTTTTGCATGTAGCATCTCATTTAATTCTCAACACCCTCTGAGGAACATATCATTTTTAGCTTCATTCCACCAAAGAGGAAACTCAGATTTGGGCCAGTCATGTGTCTTGTCCAAGAGCATGTTCCTGGGAGTAACCAAATCAGGATTGAATCCAACTCTGCTCATCCTGATCCAGGGCTCTTCTACACATAATTTGAAATAAAAATTTATGTTTTTAGGAACAAATAAGAATACAAAATGGATTACAGTCATGGTCAAATCTTTTATTTTGTGCCCTCTTTCATAAAACAAAACTTGTAGGATTACTACCTCGCAGCTTTTTCCAAGAGAACCACCTCCTGGAACCAATACTGGCTTAAGGTTTTGCCACCTAACCAAATCTCCACTCATTCATTCATCCTCTCAACAAATTGATTCATTCACTAATTCAAGAAATAGTTATTGGGTGCCTACTATGTACCCGACACTGTAAGTGGATACTGTGATGAGCATAAGAACATTTTTTTTTTTTTTTGAGTTGGAGTCTCACTCTGTCGCCCAGACTGGAGTGCAGTGGCCACTCCCGGCCACCGCAGCTTCGACATGCTGGGCTCCGGCGATCCTTCCACCTCAGCCTTCCAAGTAGCTGGGACTACAGGTGAGCGCTACCATGTCCGGCTAGTTTTTGATTTATTGTAGAGATGAGGTCTTGCCAAGTTGCCCAAGCGGGTCTCGAACCCGCGGGCTGAGGCAATTCACTCACCTCAGCCTCCCAAAGCACGGAATTACAGGCTGAGTCATTGAGCCCGACTAGAGCATAAGAACATTTTTAAAGTGCTTACTCTCATATCAGCATATCAAGGTGGTACTAAGTGCAATGAAGAAAAATAAAGCAGGGTAAGGGGAAAAGATTGTTGGGGTGGGAGGTTAGGAAGGGTTCTCGTGAGGTGACATTTGGACAGAGACCTAAATGAAGTGAAAGAGCCAGCCATGTGGATATCTGGAGAGAATTTTCTAGAAACAGGATAAAGCAAGTTAAAGAGAGAGAGAGAGTGATCTTGACAGTAATTGAAGAGGAGTAGGGGAAGAGGGTTGGGAGATGAGGTCACAGAAGGGGCTAGGTCTCGTGGAACACTGAAATCATTGTAAGGACTTTGGATCTTGTTTAATTAGTTCTTCAGGGGAGAACTCTATGGAATAACTAAAAAAACATGTTTTGTTAGATCATTTTTCTTCCACACAAACTTCTTTATGCCCTAGTAGTTTACTGCGTTGCTCTAGCTGAGAGCCCACACCATTATCATTGTGATAAGAATCTCAAGCTGTGGCTTAAGAAGAAAACACGCCCATCTAACCCATCCTTGTTCCCTGCGAGCATGGCTCTATCCTGAGGCTTCAGCTGACCTTACTCTAGAGGACATTTGAAATTTTAAAGAACTGCGATCTACCTGTTCATTCTTAGATACAAGTAACTCATTTGGTTAAGAACCGTCCAATTTCAGAATGCATTGTGGGGAACATATCACACATGTGAGATAAATCCCATGCTAAATGCTAAATCTGACATTTAGAAGGGGATACACTCTGAACACTAGTAACTTGGCGTCCATGGATTACTTGGGGTTTACAAGTAGGTCTCAGGAATTTTCTTAATGTAGCTCATTCAGCAGAGCTCATTTTCCCATTTTACATGGTGTGACCTAAATAGCCTTATAACTCACACCACCCGTGTCCCCCTATTTTAAGAATGTTTCCTCCTGCAGACACCCTTAGAGTTCAGTCATCCGTATTTCTCCCGAACAATAAAAATAGCTTGCAGATATGCATCTTCAGTGGAGAGGGTTCTACATTACTGAGGCAAAACTTAATGTGCTTTATTACTTTTAGTCCTCAAAATAAGTCATTGAGGTAGGTGCCAATATAAACCTCCTTTTATAGGATCAAGGCATGGAAATCAAGGCATAGAAAGACTAACTTTTCTAAAACGAGAGGCAGAGTCTGGATTTAAATTCATAACCTTCTCTACCAGCTTGATTAACTACTGGGCCACAGGCAGTGTGAAATAGAGGACAGAACATGAAATCAGGAGTCTTGGTGCTCCCACTGGTTCTCTCTTAGCTAGCTGTGTGATCTCAGCGGGTCTTTGCGTCTCTGGTTCCTAATGTGCCGGGAGTCCGTGAAGGCGGGCAAGACCATGAAGAAGGCTCATTTTCTCCTTAGCACTACGACCTTTCCCTTCCCTTTCTACTTTCTTTTCCTTTTCTTGATGCTGTGTTTTATGTTCCATTCATTTTTTCTGTATCTCTCATTCCTTTCTCTTCTCTTACCCCCACCCCTCTCTTTTTCTGCCAGCGACATAAAACCCAATATCAGGAAAATGTCTGATAAATGCTCAAGTACAAGGGATCATCATAAGGTATAATTCTCATGCAGGCTAGTACACATAATTCTCATGCTGGAAGAAACACACCTGGTCGTCAAACATTTAGACAGCGCCCCCTACAGCCCGTCATCACGGCTATGTAACTTAATGGAATCCATAAATTGTCATGATTCCACTTCTGGCACCTTAAGGAGCACAGAGGTGGTGACTGAGGTCACACAGTTAGCTGAGAGAGAACTAGCAGGAGAATTGACATCCCTGACTTGCATGTTATGTCCTCTATGTTATACTGTCTCTTCAATTTGCTTTTTAACATACAATAAAAACTTGAAGCCAAATGAATCACTCTTGGTGGTTCAACCTCCAAGTGGCTTTGAGTCAGAGCAGATGGTTTTAGGGGTGTGGGAAGCAAACAACTGTCTCTTTTAAATTCCTAGCCTATAGAGATGAGCCTGTACCAGTTGTTTTCAGGGTTGCCCTGGAAAACACATTAATGGGGATTAATGATCATCTCCTGTTATCAGTGTAGAGACACAGAACAGGCAATTTTGATGAGTAGGGAAAATAAGAGGTAAAAGTCTGGAAAGAGCAACATATTTCTTAATCAGCAGAAGCACTGTGTCTCTCAGACACAGACAAGGGCCCAGAGAACCTACTGGAAGAGGAAGGTCATAAAACAAGAGGTGAAATGACCAGGACATTCCCACTTCACAGTTGCTCTCATTGTGTCTAAACTGACCTTTCATTAATCGAGGCATGCAGAGAATATTCCAGTAGCTGGTTCATCTCCAAGGTCATAGGTCAGAAAGCTGCAGGGCTGAGCTAACTGACATTTGGGTCTGTACACTATCCCTCCAGGCTCACAGGCTCACAGATCATCTCTACCCTCCAAACCCCAACTACCCAAGTGCTTTTAACTCTCCAGGCAAAATCCACTTTGCTCCTGGACTGAAGCACACTGGGCACATTCTTGAACAGAGTTCAAACTAACAGGATTTCCCTAAAACAAGCAACTCCCTGGATGCCCTGGGAAGCACTGTGACTACTTGGGGGGATTAACATAGCCAGAGCAATGTGGCTCAGGTCCAGAAAGAAAATGTATGTGCTTACAAAAAAAAAAACTGGCTCAGAGTCTTGGGAACCCCATAATCAGAAGCACACTCATTCTGACAGTTTCAAAAGACCCAACACCCACCTCAATGCGACCTGGCGAGGGTTCAGAGAAATCCACCCCCTCTTTTGTCTTTTGGATGGAATGCAAGAGCCATATAAGACTTCCTGCCCGGAAGGGAGAGAGAGGGCAGGCCTTTGTCACCCGTCTCAGCAAGGTAGGGGACGTGGAGGCCATATCTTTCAGTTCATCTTTGGGTGCTGTGATTTCATCTTATAGTATGAAGCATTCTGTGCTAATTCTACATGGCACCTGAGCCATTGCAAATCTGCCATCTGTCTTAAGCCAGGGCCTTTATTGGTTTATGTTTTGTTTTGTTTTGTTTTCTCCTGGGGGAGAGCTGCTCACAGGTTGGAGTGTGGTGGCTCCTGTCAAGACTGGACATGCAGAGTTGGAGCAGGAATTGAGATGAGGGCTCTACAGACCAAAAGTGATGAGCCTCTCTTAAGAAGCCAAAGGCAAGCCTGCAACTCAGAAAGTGGATTAATAAAGGCTGGCCAGGGCAATTGTGTATTGGAGGCCAAGGCAAGCAGGGTCAGCAACCCAGATGCCAGGACATCTTAGACAACATCCCTGGCTGGTAAAAAAAGTTAGCCTGGGTTTAAGTAGGAGCTGAGTCACCTCTGGTTTCTTGATTATTTTGAGTAGGCTGGGCACAGGTCTGGGCCTCAGGAGGGGTCTACCTTCTACCTCTAATAAGCCAAAGACCAAAGGTTTGAGGTCTGGGAAGAGGGAGAGTCTTACAGACACTCTCCTGTGGTCTCTAACTGACACTGCCAAGGGCTCTGTCTGTAGGTGTTGGGTTGGCAGGCAACTTTGGCAAAGGAAAATGATGAAGCTGTCTGCCTGTAGTCTCTTATGATCTACATTTTCTGTGACTGGAAATACCAGTGGACAATTTTAAAATATTGAATGCATACCAAGCCAGCTTCATGGGGAGGACTCTAGGAAATGGATGCTTTAAGCATTTCCTTAGAAATGTTGATTTTCTAAGACTGGCTGAATCTTGGGACAAAACTAGTCTTGCAGGTCTAGGAACAGTAGCCAACATGCCTTTGCACACACTGGTCCTGGTTTGTGTCTGGGGATGGGGATTCAGCATTATTCCTTGTCAGTCTTATTTTTGGCATACAACTCCAGTGATGGTCAAGGCTAAGCATGTTACTGTGCTTACAGTAGGATCTATAAGCCGGTGCTCTGTAGACAACCCTTAGTTAACATATTAGTGGTTGCTTCTCATTCCACACTAATCATCTATGTATTTGTGCAGTCATTCATTCATTAAATGTCATTCATTAAATGTCTTCTGTTTGTCAGAATCTACCAGGTGCTGAGAAAAGATACAAAACTGATTAAGAAGGAAGAGGTGGAGGCATGATCTGAAGGAACCTTGAAGAGTGGCAACATCAGTGTCTTGCTTGGAGAATGAGGAAGAGGGAAGACAAGGTCTTTTGAACATGTAGGTCAAGGCAACCCTTGACGATTTAGTAGATTGAACTAATACGTGGTCAGAGCACATATGGCAGTCATATGATGGTCAGAAAGTCCAAGCCTGAAAGAGACTGGGATCTGAACTCTGAGACGGGAATGTGGTCTTCTTCCTGAGTGCACATGTTTCTGCCTTCCTGTATGAATGACCTTAGTGATGGGGATTGCTGTGAGGATGAACTTGAAGAGCTCTGCTTTAGGTTTATGAACCTTTCTGCTGAAATTATTAGAAAGATTCTGGTCTGTGAGGAATTTATCTGGCTCTTTTGGTTGGAGTAGGTGATTCTAAGTCAGGCTAGAGGTTCAGTCCATTGAGGCCAGTGAACTTTCCTCTGTTCTGAAGGCAAGAGCCAATCCTAGAACGGATGTGCACAGGATCACACTTGACTATTGGACTAGAAGTTCCTTGGGCCAGCAGAATTTTTGTCCATCTCATACCCCCAAGGTTTGGCAGTATGGAAGATGTGAGATTTGGGCAAGACAGTGTGGGAAGAGGTGAGGGGAAGCCCCTTACTATGACTTGAAAGGCTCCTCTAGTACCTATTTCCTCTTACTGGATTAGAGATAACCTGAATCAATCTTCCCTCTCCTCTATCCTCTCCCTCCCCCATTCTGGATATGGAGTTACCATTCAATTTTCCTCTTTTGCAACACTGTGTATTATTGTCTATAAGCAATTTTTTAAAAAAACGATGCTAGCCTAGGGAGCTTAGACATCTTGAAGTCAGTCTTACCAAATTCAAATCCTAAGTTGAAAGCATCTGTATTAGCCAGTGTCTCTCTAGAAAAAAAAAACAAAAAGCAAAACCCATGCAGAATAATTTAATAAAAGAAACTTAATATGGGAAATTTGTTACAAAACATTTTAGAAGAGTTGAAAGGGCAACCAGGGCAGGCAAGGCAGCCTCAAGATTAGCAATTACCAAAAGCCTCTACTTCCCCTAGGGCTGCAGAAACAAGGTGTTACCTGAGCCAAAGAGCCTGGGCTACCTGTTGGATGCCAGTTCTGGAGGGAGTCCAAAGGATGGTGTCCTGAGTGGGAATGACTCAGTTCCTAGTAGGGGAGTGGTGTGAACATCTTGCTTCTCTTTTCTGTCCATTCTCCAATCTCCTGCCCAGGTTCCCCATTGGCTAAAGCAAGCAGGAAGCAGTGGGGAACCTTGGTCATTTCCAGGGGTCAGACCTCTTTTGATATAGAGAACAGCAAGGAAGTGGTAGTGTCTGGATCTAAGAGCAGACAGGCAAATGAGTAGTACAGATCCATCCATCCATCCATCCATCCATCCATCCATCCATCCATCCATCATCCTTCTATCCATTGCCTCCCCCAACACTCCTACCAACTCTTTTTTATGATGTGAATTTGAGGGAATAGGGGTACAATCACTTTGGCTGAATGACAACCCTCTAGGAGGGTTGTACTGAATCATTTCTCTCTTTCTCCCATATTTGGCTTTTCTTTGAAAACACTTGGATCGCTTACTGGAGTCCGTGCACCCCCAAAATGGTCTCACACTGAGCACTGCGATGCATGTGATTGGAACACCTTTTGGGCAGCTCCTCATTAATACAGACTTGACCAGGAAGGGCACAGGCTGAGTGCACCGTGTTGCCCAGTCTTTGCTTCCTCATTATCCCTCCCAGTAGGGTGGAGGTGAGCAGGGAGGAGAAGACTCAGCATGTGCTCTTGGGTTAGTATTTGATTCACAGGGCTGCTGAGTCCTAGTTCCCAGGGAATGAGGCCACACACATCTACATGAGAGAAATGAGGCAAGCTGAGAGGTTCACCCAAACTGTGAATTCCATTTTACATGCCTTGTAGGCTTCCAGGAGATCGACTCCTTGTTAGGCCCTTGTTTTATTTGGAGGTTTTGTGATCACATGAGTAGTCAGTAAGGGTTTGATAAAAGAGCTCAACCACCAGGAGTGACAGGATGAATAAGGGATTTTCTATAAGGATTGCATTTTACACATTTATAGAAGCTGATGGAGAAGCCCATGGAGAGCTGTTACCTTGTCTGGTGGTGGGCCTGCAGTCACTGAAGTTCCATAGGGCCAGCCATGGGAAATAAACAGTTGAATGTGAAGTGAGATAGCCAAGGACAAACTGGGATGCACCTGCATGAAGTTCTGCAGACAAACTGGATCCCATGTGTGTCACTTCCAGGCAGCTATAACAAAACAACTCATACTTGGTAATTTAGAAACAACAGAAATGCATTTCTTGCAGTTCTAGAGGCTGGGAAACTCAAGGACAAAGCTCTAGCAGATTCAGTGTCTGGGGAGGACTTGATTTTTTGCTTCATGGATGGAGCCTTCTAGCTGTGTCCTCACAGATAAGGAGTCTATGGAAGTCCATATACTTTTTCACTAGCTTCTATAAACGAATGGGCAGACACACTCCTGTCAATCTCACTTATAAGGGCACTAATCCCATTCATGAGGACTTAATCACTTCCTAGAAGGCTCTTGCTCTTCACACTATCATTGGAGATTAAGTTTCAACCATTAATTTTGGGAGGACACCACTATTCAGACTATAGCACACACCTCCTTGACAAGGCAGATGGCTTGCAGAAGCACCCGTCCTTCTCCGTGGACTTGAACGTGTGCCTGGCCCAGGAATCGGAGGAGCTGAAGGGGGAGGTCCTGTGGCATCTGCAAGAGCTATAGGCCCAGCTCTGCTGTCCTCTGACAAGGCAGGTGTGGACCAGCAGCAGCAAATGCAAGCTAAAGAGACGCTTGGAGTCCTGTACCTCCTTCTCGGTGTCAAGGAGCTTACATCACTCCTACCTCCCAGATTCCCTCCAACATCTCTCGTGGCCAACCCTAACCTGGAACTATTCGGGGAAGGGACTTCTGAGAATCCCAGTTATGGCTTGGCAAGGCTGACACAGAAAAAGGAAGTTCTCAGGGAGTGGCAGCAATTAAGCTGGTGGCTTCCACTCTGAATGGCTTCTGTACCCAGGGGAAGTCAGGATACCTGAAGTCCTCGGGACCTGGGAGGGCCTAACCAATGGAGACTGCCAAGAATTTATGTCTCCAGGAGACATCTCTCTTGGACTAAGGGAAGGTAGGAGCCTCTCTGGGCCACCCTGTCCCTTCTCTCCCAGACAGATAGTGAAGATTCATTAGTTAATGCTGGAGAAAGGGATTTGAAGGTGAGGAGTGCATTGTAAGTGCTATCATAATTGCCCACAGATGCCTGGATCCAGACTGGCAGGCACTTTGCTGACTAATCGTAGAATTTGTTGGAATTGGTGGTGACCTTTTCTTCCCATTACATTTCAAAATATTTTGGTTGTCAATTGTAAACAAGCCCATTCCAAAACTAAAATCAGACCTTCCATTGGTGCTTATAAACTTGTCCTTGTTCCATGGATCATCTCAGGTTCTCTTCTTTCTCTCTCCTTTCTCTTCTGGTAGGGATGGCCAAACGCGGTTTACTTGGCATCTGCTTTGTCCCAGAGAAGAGCCCGGTGAGAACTGAACACACTATTTCAATCCATTTACCTTCATACTCCTTTCTGAACAGATGAACAGGATGTAAAAGCTTTTGCTCAATTTTGCCAGTGTGACAGACATTACAGACAGGCATTGTTATACGGTCAGCGATAGACTACAGACACAATAGTGGTTCCATAAGATTATAATGGAGCTTCTATAGACAGGTGTACCTTTTTTTAAAAATCTTTTGTACTATATTTTTACTGTATCTTTTCTATGTTTAGATATACCATTTTACTATAATTGTCTACAGTATTCAGTACAGTAACATGATGCACAGGTTTGTAACCTAGGAGCAATATGTATATATAATATTCCTAGGTGTGTAGTAAACTATTCCATACAGGTTTGCATAAGTACACTCTATGACATGCACACAGTGATGAAATTGCCTAAGGACACACTTCTCAGAATGTATCTTTGTCATTAAGCAACACGTGACTGTAGTCAAACATTTGGATTTTTTAAAAAAATTAAGTAACAAGAAAGAATTGGCCTTTTCTACTACACTTTTGGCGTCATGTAGGTAGGGCTGCTGTTTGCATCTCTGTCTTTCTGAACCTTCATCTTTTTCTTTCTTGCTTTGATTGTCCAGTTTTGCAGTATGTAACTAAAACAACAGGTAAACCTATAACCTCTCTCCTCACTTCCCCTTTGGAGAGAAGGCTTTTAATACTTTGGAATCTCCTATGTTGGGTAGGATAAGCTGAAAAGAAGAAAAGCAGAAGACATATCTCAAGTGACTGGAGAAGCCCAGAGCTGAGCCAAAGAAAGGAACAGGAAAGAGAAATGAAAGCAGGCATTTTGGAGGAGTTTTAGGGCCATAGAGAGAGAGAGAGTAAATCGATTTTGGGGGAGCCACTGATAGGTATAAGAGAGAGAATAAGTGTGAAAGATATCTAACGAGGGTTGTGTTCTGCTAGGGCTGGCATAACAAAATGCTACAGCCTGGATACTTAAAACAACAGAAATGTATTGACTCACCATTCTGGAGGCTGGAGAGTCCAAGCTCAAGGTGTTGGCAGGTTTGGTTTCTCCTGAGGCCTCTCTCCTTGGCTTTCAGATGGCTATCTCTTCACATGCTCTTTTCTCCTTGTGCATGCATCCCAGTGTCTTTTCTTTTTATGAGAACACTAATCATATTGGATTAGGATCCCACTCTGATTAAGCCCTCAATTACCTCTTTCAAGGCCCTATCTTCAAATGCAGTCATATTGGGGGTTAGGGTTTCAACACATGGATTTGTAGAATAGGGCAAAATTCAGTTCATAACAAGAGTGCTAAAGCTGTTTTACTATATGTATGAAACATTTGTCCCGCTTCTCCAATTTGGTGTTTCTAAAAAGAAGAAAATATTTAAATTGCTTTTTATTGTATTTATGTTTTCTGTTGAATTGCTCTTAACACAGCATTTCACTAAGCCTGGGACACAGGGGTCCTGGGTGTGTATACATGTTATATATAGATTTTGACAACTCTGTGTTGTTACCCAATTTCAAAGAAACTAGAATATAATAAAATTGATTTGATAAGAAAATCAGCAAGAACATAATTTACTCTTTCACTTGTAATTCAAAAGGCCCCTTAAGAGTTTACTTACCCTCAAATGTAAAAATTACATCTACAAAAAATCTAGACACAGTTTTGTTGTTGAAAAGATGAATGCCCTATAACACTTTTATATTTTGTAAGTATTTATAACCACATGTAGCTCTATATAGTTATAAGGCAGATCTTCTCTTGCTACTAAGAGAAAGAATTAGTCTCAACTCTGCTAGTTTCAGTTTTGACGATCATCTAAATGAAACCTGTCATTTAGTGACTGCCATTTGGAAGTATCAATAACTGTTTGAAAATAAGCAAACCACAATCTGGATGGGGGTGGGGGAAAGCCTCTCTTCCAATACCCTGGTCTGCTTCTCTGATTACTGCTGGGAGCTGCTACAGATTCACATAATGGCCCCTTATCCAGGGTTGGGCTCTGGAATCTGGAGCACATTTTGCCAAGGCTGCAGACACATGTTGTTCGTCAGACACACGGTGCTTGTCAAGATGCAGTTCGAAAGTACCGGTGGCCTCACATCCTCAACAAGATGTGTCAGGAGCGTAGAGAAGTGCACACGACACTTTTCGTGGAGGGTGGAAGCAGATCAGTAAACGTTGGATACATCCGAGTGACCGCATTACCTTGAGGTACTTATTTGCAGGGTCTGACCTCAGATCATCTCACTGAGGAGCAGCCACAGAGCAAATGTGTTAGGAGTGGGAGAGAGAAAGAGAAGGAGAAAATTCTGTGCTGAGCATAAGTGGAAGAAGATATGAATCTTTTATTTATCCAGGGGCAATTTCTAGGCCCATCAAATCAGGGCTGTAATAAGGCTAATCTGGTGCCCACTCATGCAGTAAAACCGTTGTGAGATGTGGGTCCAATTGTGCAAATACCACTGAAGTCTGTCTACATTTCCCTGGTATAGGCCTTTTTTCAAGTAATTATTATTTATAATCCTTTTATATATGGAAGATGACGGTTCTTTATGGTTTGAATGATTCAAATCTGGGCCTTTAAAGCCATGCATGATTTATTTGCACAAGAAAATCATGTTTTCTTTGGAGCTTTTCAATGGAGGCATAATTACAGTGTTGCAAATACAGTGCTCTATTTAAGGGTCTGTCAGCATTTCCATAATAAACCTCTATTTTCAGGAGTCCAGAACATTTCCAGAGAGTGAGAGACAGAGAGAGAAAAAGAAATTCTTCTAAAATATAAGCTTGGTGGGTGCATCCGGGGACTTTATTTTTAATTCAAATCTGCTGCTGTATTTGTAACCACACATTCTTTCTTATTTGTGTGGTGGTGCCAGTCATGTGCCAGGCCTCTCTGGACCCTGCCCAGCGGGGCTTCAACTTTAAAGCAGGAGCTTCCCAAGAAGTAGCGGCGCTCTGGGTGGCTGGCTCGCCGGCTCCCTTTCCAGACCCCAATCGATTGCCAAGTCGCATCTCAACTTTAAGAAAAGAAAAAAAAAAGACACGCTTGCTTCTTCCTCTCTCTCTTTCTTGTTTTCTGGGTAACTTAGTCATATGCTAACTTGGAATCTGAATCGTAATAACATTAATGGCAACATTAAGCATGATTTGACTGCCCGGTATGTGCCCGGCACTTAACAAATATTTTATTTTGAAAATTTATAACAATCCTGCAAAGTAGAAATTGTCAGCCTTGATTTTCAGACGATGAAAATAGACTGAGGGAGGTAGCTTTTCTGGCAGAGAACAGGACAGCAAGATTCAGGGTAACTGAGGTGCCAAGTGAGAAAGTCCCAGCCTGGGCTCTACCGCCGCCAGAAAGGCATCTCTCAAATGGGAATAGCTCCCACACAGCACACGGCGAGTGAGTTTGGGAAAGGCGGGTGGACTTGGAAAAGACAGAGGCAGGATTAGAGAGGGGCGGTGAGAACCAGCCAATCGGGGGGAAATGCCTTGAAGGACACTGAGCATACCAGAGTATGGTTTCATAGGTAAGTGTGACTCAAGTCGAACCTAGATAAAAATGTCTGAAGTTTTTTGGAGGCTTGCTATGTGGCAAGCTTGCACTACATGGATTATCTCATTTATTTCCCAATTTTACCAAAGCAGGGAGTGAGTTTTTTATGGAGGTTGGATAAAATACCCAGGATTATATAACCAGGAAGTGGCAGAGCTCCCAGGTCTGGATCCTGGTTCTCGACCATTCACTTTACAGCCCCAGGAGCTGGGCTCCCTCCTTTGGGAGGTACAGTGTGCATGGAGACAGGAAGTTGAGACTCAGGATCCTCCTGCTTTACGTGGGAGATCCTGTCTCCAAACTGCCAGTGGACCCTTTCCAGGAGTCTGTGTGTTGGCATTTAGCAGGAGGGAAAAGGTAATATACACCCCTCTGGCACAGGAAGGACAGGGGACAAGCAATGAAAGGGAAGAGACCACCCTCCACACCGTGTTCGCAGCCAACCATGGGGAAACTGTTTTGTAAACTCCTGATCCCTTGTGGGTGGTGTGATTTAATTGTTTTTCCTTCTCTTTTCTGGAACTGCTTTTGAGTTGCTAGTTCCAGCTGAGGCTAGAAGTGGTAACACACAGTCCAGGGAGCAGCAAGAAAGGAAAGAGGGATTTTTCACTAAGAAAATTTTCTTCCTTCTTCCTGAAGCAAAATCAGGTAACTTTGTGGGGGAGATTGCTTACTGAGGTCTATCCTCCTGCTCTCAAATCTGGGGTCGAGGCCTGAAGTCTAGAGGGAGGGATTCAAGTTGCCTTTAGAAAGAAGAATGCACTTATCTTATAGAAAATGACTCTTGGAGATTGTAAATTTTGTTCAACAAGTATTTATTGAGGTTCCTCTAAAGGGTATGTGTCGGTCACTATTGTCCATAAGGGAAGATGGCTTGACTGGCTTGGAAAATCTGACTCAAATGAGTGTTGGAGGGAATATGTTGCAAAAGTCCATTCCATGTTGCCAGAACTTAAACACTAATTTAAGAGATCATCATACTAGTTCAACTGGAAGTAAGAAGTGAAGTGACCAGTATCTACTCAAAATAAGTGCTATTCACTTGTTCATTCAACCAGTGTTCACTGAGCATCTGCTTTATGGCTGGGTAGTGAGATAGCGGGTGGGGATTTATAGTGAACCAGACAAATGTGGTTCCTGCCTTCATAGAACTTAAAATCTAGTTGAGGATAAAGATATTAAACAGATAATCACACTAATAATTAAGTAGCTTTATATTAATTTTTTTTTTTTGAGTTAGAGTCTCACTCTGTCACCCAGACTAGAGTGCAGTAGTCGCTCCCTGCCACCTCAGCCTCGACCTGCTGGGCTCCGGCGATCCTTCCGCCTCAGCCTTCCAAGTAGCTGGAACTACAGGCGTGTGCTACCACGCCTGGCTAATTTTTGATTTATTGTAGAGATGGGGTCTCGCCAAGTTGCCCAGGCGGGTCTCGAACCCGCGGGCTCAGGCAATCCACTCACCTCTGCCTCCCAAAGCCTGGGGTTACAGGCTGAGCCACCGAGCCTGGCTTAATTAAGTCATTTAAAATAATTATAACTGATGAATTCTTTAGAGAAAAATGTAATGTTCAATGAGAACAAATAACAGAAGAACTACATCCATTACAATGCATTTAGCTGCAAGTAACAGAAGACCCAATCAACAGTGGCTTACATAAATAGGTTTAACAATTTTTTTCCTTTTTGTGTTGGAGTCTCACTCCGTCACTCAGCCTGGAGTGCAGTGGCATGCTCATGGCCATTGCAGCCTCAACCTGCTGGGCTCAGGCAATCCTTCTGCCTCAGCCTTCCAAATAGCCATAACTACAGGCACGTACTACCACTCCCAGCTAATTTTTTGATTTATTGTAGAGATGAGCCTGTTGCCCAGGCTGGTCTTGAACCCATGGGCTCAGGCAATCTTTTCGCCTCGGCCTCCCAAAGTGCTTGGATTATAGACTTGAGCCACCGTGCCTGGCTAGCAATTTTTTTTTTTAACCCAACAAGAAGTGCAAAAGCAGGTGTTTGTTGGCATTGGATCAACGGTATCATCATCAAGTATCTGGGACCTTTCTATGCCTCCTCCCTTTCATATTCAACCTACTGACTTTTCACCCTTAGACCTGTAGTTTTGTGGTCCCCGAAAAGTCATTGCAGCTCCACCTTCAAAATTGGGACACACAGGGGGAGACCAGTGAACTCTTTCCTCTCACATAATTATAGTTTGTCAACAGCAAAATGTCTTTCCCAGAAAACTTTTAGCAGACTTCTATTGCATTTCATTACCAGAACTATTTTTTGTAATGAATACTGTAGAAAAGACAGGCTAGTCAGAAATTATATATGTATAATGATAACATTTGTAGACAGCCTTATGAACACATTCATAGGTATCAAGTCTTTTGATTCCTGCAACAATCCCATGAGAAAGACAGAGCCATTTCTCAGATGAAGCCACGGAGGCTCGGTTGAGGGACTTACCCAAGAACACAGGGTCAGTCCTCCTTCAACCAGAGATGTGGAGCTCATTCCTGGGTGCTGGCACTGCCAGGTGTCTGCTGGGTTTGGGAGCATGGGACAATCCTGGGCCCTACATGCGGTACATCCCCAAAGGGACAGGTAAGCATGTGAGAGTTTGTTCTCAGCGGTGTTCACCAGGGGACCCAATATGTAGATGATATCTCTCTGATGTTTTCCTGTGCCTGCCCCTGGGGTTCAGAGTCACGTAGTGGGAGGACAGGCCAGTGGGAAGAAAAGCCTTCTTCCCATAGTAAAGTCAGTATCTCACAGTGCAGCCTTTGGAGTCCTTACTTGCCAGGATATGAAAACTGGTATAGAAAATAGTGCCTGCTGATGGAACGATGACCTCATCTCCAGAGGACTTTGGAAATGTTGCTTTTAAATATTTGTGAGTAACCCTCCACAACCTCTGGCACTCAATTCAGGCAAAAGACAGTGTGTTTAACATCTAGGATAAATGAATGAATGTTAAAACCATAGATTCTCATGCTATTTTGAAGGTACTCAAAAAAGGCAACCTGCCAATCACATGCAACACCCTGATCTGCTCCCCCCAGCTTCTAGCATGCAGTATATGCTGGTCACAGCAGGGATGATGTCCTTGGGTCCTCGGGTTACTCCACTCTCCCACCTCCTCCCCTGCTTCTTGGATCTGAGCTCAGAGGTTGCCTGTTGCCTATTGCTGGGCTGGTTGAAGGTAGAGACAGACCTACTGGCTTGGGACCATCCCGTGAAAATCAGGACGGGCAGGGATCCCGGAGACACAGCCGCATGGGGCTCTGCATCCTTGAGTTACGCCAGTGGAAACAAGTCATGTACCCTGTGCTGGAGAACGTGTAAAGCTGACACCGTTTACCAGATGTTCCAGTGTTTTATGAGCTTTACGAGGCCTTCTGTTAAGTAACACGTACTTTAAAAAAAGTAAAGCTTGCCTGCTCTGAGTGGAAAGTTTTTGTCTTTTGTTTTTTTAAAAAATCTTTTGGGTGAACTCTGCAGCACCTGTTTGCACAGCAGAGCACTGGTCTGCCAGCGGCTGCTTGTGGTGAGTGACAGGCAGGAGAGAGGTATGTGGCAGGCAACCTGGTACAGATTTTGAAAGGCCAGAGACCAGAGGCCCAGCTCCTGGATGCAGAAACATGCACACAGACAGGGACCCAGATGGGCCTCCCCTCCTTTTAATGCAATAAATATGCTCCCAGAACGTTGGGTACAGATCACATATTTTTGTAGCCCCAAAAAGGATATTTCTTCCTTATGTAAGGAATTGCTTTAGAAACAAAAAAAAAAAAAATTACCGTTGAATTCATCTTCAGGGTACATATGAATTTTCAAAAGATACATTTGATTAAAATGACATCCATCTTTATCACATGCTGTAGAATGGAGCGTATTATGAAGTGGGCATGGGTCATAGTTGGTGTCATGAAGATGTCATTCAAGGCACCAGACAAGGAACATGCGTGGACAGGCATGAAAAGCTGAATGCAGAGCATTTCAAGCCCATTCAGGCAAAGGACAGGAAAATCAAGATTGTAAATAATTTGACCAGAGAAAGAGGAAGGAGGCAGTGGCTCTGTAGGAGCAGGGAGGAGTTATGTTCAGCTAGGTTGAGGAGAAGTTTTTGTATGAGGGGTATGGAGCCCTCAGGAAGGCTGGAAACGACCTGGATTGGTGCCATCCTGCCCAAATCACCGCAACACACAGGGAATGGGGTAAAGAGGTGTGTCAGAATCCACACAGAACTCCCCTCACCTTATCCAACTTAGCTTGGGGAGGAAGAGGAAAAGGAAGAAGAAGAAAGAGGCTGTGAGGTGGTTCTGTGTGTCCCACAAATATATTTTGAGCAGAACTCAGTTATGACTCTGCAACCAACGAATCATCTTTAAAATTATAGCCACTTATCAGCATCTATGGGTTAGAGGTCTTCTGGCTCCTTAATTGCATACATGGATTTTCATCCTTGTCTCTACTAGTGTCCACTGTCAGAAGTGACACCTTTTATGATGCTCCACTGAATGTGGAGAGAGTAGAAAGGAGCTGAGTTCCGAAGGAGGCACACCTGGTCACACTGGTTGCCTGGAACAGGAATGTTGAAAAGGGGACAGTGGGGCATAAGAACAAAAGATTGTAAAAGAGATAAACGTGTGTACTACCTTTAAAAAACATGTATGATATCCTGTTTCTACAGAAAGTGTATACATGTTCACTTATCTAAAAAGATGGATGAAAGAATGGTTGCCACAGTGTTAATGGTGATTAACAGCTGAGTGGGTTTCAGGTTAGTTTTAGTTTCTTTCTTATATTTTCTAGAGTTGCACTGAGGTTTTTTGTTTCCTTGCAGTGTTTATTATTTTAAAATTGGAGAACAAAGTTACTTTCAATGCAAAAATACAAATAGAAACAACACCACAAGGACAACTCCTTGCTTTTCAGAGCTCAGGGAGCCCCTCTCATCTTCTTCTCCCCCCATGGAGCCCTGGAAATGTGGCCTCCAGGAGAAATGGAAGAGGATAAAGGACATGGATCATTGACCCCATGGTTGGGGTTGTGACTGCTCCCTGGAAAGTCAGCCGTTGGTTACTGGGGAATGTCTCAGCAAAGTATCTGCATCATCCTTGTGAACTTGCAGAGGCCCCTGTGGTCAGAAGGAAGGCTTGGCATCAGCATCCTCAGCACACATTTGGTGTTCCAACAGACAGACATCCACCGAGATTGCACTTATTGTCAAGTTAAGTTAGGCTTATTAACTTGTGGCATTGAGAGAGAACATACCCCGAGGAACCATCTCAGGAGGAGCAAGTGGGGAGGGACTTTTTGTACTGTCTGGACTCATGTGAATGCTTGTGAAGAGGGACTGGGGGAATGCAGTCCTCCTCTGAATTGCAAGTCAACATGAAGTGGCCAGTTTAGTAACTGAGTCTCTCTGCAACCCTCAAGGCAGGAGGAGAGAGGCCAAGCCAGGGAAGACATTGGCAAGGCAATCACCAACAAAAAGAAGGGTTGCTAGTCATCTTGCAGCATGGTGTGGCCCTGGGAGAAACATTGACTTTTGTTGGCCTTGCCTCAGGCCTTGTTGAATCTTTCAGGTTGTCTCTGATGATCTGCAAGACTGGTTTTTATGTTTTCACTCTCCAAGGCCCAAGGCTAGTCATCATTTCTAGAGAAGGTACTTGGTGGCAGTGGGGTTGGTGGAGTCTGCTGTGTCCGCAGACCTGGCTCAGGAGGTTCATTATCCAGAACTTCATCCTTCATGCTGTTATCTAGGCATTGGGAGTTTGTTGGCTTGTGGAGAAAACTGCTCAGATTCCATGAGTCAGCAACCACACATGCCAAATGGAGACTTTCCCTATACCCACTTACATAGAGGCTCTTGAAGACAGATGCTCGTCAAGCCAACTAAAGGGTCCCACAGGCCTCCTGAAAGGTCTTCAAGGCTCCTCCTGGTAGACATCAGGCTGCTCTGGATTGTTAGAGCTTTAGATCCAGCCTCAGGAATCTTGCCTGACTTCCTCTGACTCATTTCTTTTTCTCAGTATCTCTGTTTTCTCTTATCTGAGGGGAAAATTGTACCAATTTCTCTAAGTAAGGCCAGGATGGCTTCAAGGGGAACCCAGATTGTATTCTCCAAGAATTTCTAACTTCAAAGAGAAAGCTGATGCAGAAATGTGTAAAAGTCTTAACAGGAGTGATCTCTTGTTCTGTGACTAGAAACAGCGTCCTCACTGATGATGCTGTTCTGGCTGATGACCTTGAGGAATGATGACTGTGGCTGCCTCCTCCTTTTCTCCCTGTCCCTGGTTTCCCCTGAATGACACACCTTCAGGCAGATACCCCTGAACCTTGGCTTCCTCAACACTGTCTCCAACATGCCTCTTTTCCCGCCTGTTCCTGTGGCATCCCCACTTGAGTTGGCCCTGGTCTTGTTCTCCAGGCGGTAAGGTGGATGGCAAGAGGCAGAAGGGCTCAGCATGGACGATCACTGAGTCTTGATCTCCTGACTCAGGCCATGAGGCTACCTCTGTGGCTGCCCAAAGTGACAGCCATAGCCTCTGCCTTGGTGGTTGGCCTGGACTCACTTTGACTGTGGAGGGTTAGGACTGGCCCTGTAGTCGGCTCATGGGACCTGGCTGTCACCCATGAGCAATTCACCCTGACCGCGTCTGCATCTGTGTGTGTGGAAAACAACACTGGCCGCTTTAACGGCAGAAACAGCAACCACACATGCCAAATGGAGACTTTCCCTTCACCCACAGATGGGGGCAGGCAGATACGGGAAGGAGGACATATTTTTCTGTGATAGGGAGTAAGATGAGCAGCGGTTATTTCGGGCTGGTCTCCAGCAAGCACTTGGGGAGTGCCTCAGGACTGCCCATGGATGAAGCCCCAGGTTGATTTTATTGGGCGATTTCAGCACTGCCAAATATTTGTAGTGTAAAGAAATCATAAAACGTGCTGGTGGTCCAGGAGCCAGATGGGGTATACTCTGTGCATATTTGAGATGACTTCTTTGTGATTTGGTGACAGGAGTGTTTGATCCCCTCACTTAGAAGTAAGTTAGAATCTGCTACAGAAATAAATTACAGGTAGATCGCCCTAAATCCATTTTCTCCTGCTGGTTCCTTTCCCCCTTTTCTGGAAAGGCAAGGAATTAATTAATTTTTTTTTTTTTTGGCTCAAGGTACGATTCGTATTTAATTTTCACAGTTGGGATTTTCTCTCCTGCACTGGAAGCCTCAACCAGCTTCCTCTCCACCCATGCTTGTCAGTAACATGGCTCCCTGTTAACGATTATTTTCGCCATTTGTGTAGTCTGCGGCATGTGCACTAGAAGGCCGATCGGTTTGCTTTAATTAGGCTTCAAAGGACAGCCCCAAGCCTCCATCTTATCTGCTGTTCTCTCCTTAATTCCTTTTCCACGGTCCCTGCTGTAGGTGGGAAATGTGGCCTGTGATCTCAGACGGAGGGTGGGACCCTCATGGTCTGGGCGAGCCTTGCCTTATGAATGAGTTTCTCTGAACTTCCTCCAAGGGAACTCCTTTAGACTATTCTCTGATTTCCACAGGGAGCTAATTGCTAATGACCTTTTAAAAAAAAATCCCCTTGGGTGTTTCTCAGTGCAGGAAGGAGGGGCGGTGAGGCGGGGTTCAGCGTCACTGGCGACCCCACCATCTGAGAGTTACTACCTGGAGGCCTGTTTCAGCAGCCCTTGGAAAGCCACGGTGCCCTAAATGAGGCCTGGGGAAAATAGGCCCCCCATACTTTTGTAGAATTTTCCTTCTCAAATGAACATGGGGGCCACCGGGGCAGTTTTTTTGTCCCAACTAATCACCAGATGGAATTTCTTTTCTTTTTTTCTTTTTTTCTTTTTAATGCCCAGCCACCAGCTTCTGTGCTTCTCAGAAGAAACGTCTGTAACCATGCATTCTTTATGTGGTCTTTGATTCATAAACAGGAACCCACCTTTCTAGACCGATGGGGAAACAATTTTTTTTCTGTTTGCTGCTCCTGCGTGTAGGGTCCATGAATGGGTCTTTGAGAACTTGCCCTTTCGTGGCCAGATATCAAAGTGCTGCTCACACACATAGGCCGACCGCCTCGAGGTGCCGCCCGGCCGCCGCCCGTGTGGCCACCGCCCGTGTGGCCACCCACGGCGTGCTCCACACTGGCTGTCCTGGCGGGCCGCGGGGGCAGACTTGTGATGACCCAGTTTTCTTCCCTGGGATGAACGCTGACCCACCTGGGAGAAGGGAGAGACCACCAGCAGCCATTCTCCACCAAGCCCTAAAATAACTATATTTATATTCACTTGTATGTGCTCCTTTTTGTGGCATTCCTCTCTCATTCATGTCCCTGGGAAAGGAAAGTTCATTTTTAAAGGTATTCTAGCCCAATGTTCTTCCTTTTCTCTTTTCTTTTTTCCCTCCCCTCCTCTCCTCTCCCTTAACCCCTTCTCTAGCCTTCCCTCCCCTCCCCTTCTCTGTATTCATCCTCCTCTGTTGTCTTTGGATAATGTGTCCCAGCTCTTCCACATCACAGGTTGGGGTTCTCCTGGAGTCTTCTTCCTTGGGCTGCCCCAGACACAAAGCTATAACGGTTTTGCAGTGACTTCAGGCAGTATCAAGCTGGGGAACAGAGATCGCAGTCAGGTCCCTCTGACAGAGAGGGGTGTGCTGGGCGAGGACTCCGTCTAGGATTCCTAAAGCCCCAGATTGGACTCCTGTAGGTGTTATGAGGTACAGGCAGGAAGCAGCGTAGTGACAGCAAGCGCTTACTTATCTGAGCATTTTGCCAACACTGGGTGCTCTGGAGGACTCTTCCATCTGGAAATGGCACCTCCTAGTCTTAGGCCTCCATTTGAACCATACTGGGAGCCAGCTTCAGAGTGTCTGTAAACAGAAGCCCTGGCCGTGGCCATAGTGGTTGGCTCAGACAGCGGGGAAGAGGCAGGAACGGGCATGTTCTGTTATGTCCTCTTCCCTGTCTTTTCCCCTCACTACCCTGCCCCCATCCTTCTCTCTCTAATAGGTTCAAAGTAACACTTGCTCTGCCATAGTCTTCGAGAACTACTTGAGAGAAGGCTTTGCAGAGGTGAGTGGTGACAGACTCTCAGGTATAGTCAGGGCGGGGTACGTGGTAAGGGAAGTGGGTGGGAACTGTCTCTTCTATGATACTGTTTGTCCAGTGAGGCAGCTCGGGGGACTCTCACCATGACCCTCTGTAGCTGGACTCTGATGAGGTGGGACCTTGGGGTCTCATCTCCTCTCATGTGTTGGCAGAGAAGGAATGTGGAGTTGATGAAGATGCTGAATAGCAGGAATGGAAAGCTTTGGAAAGATGGTGGAGGGACTAGTATTTAGCTCTCCCACTCACTCCCACCCCAATATGAAGCTCAGAGGCCCCTGAGAGACAAGCTGGGGCAGCCACTGTGCTCATGTTGCAGGTGAACACACTGGGGTTTCACGTGACAATGTGACTTGTACCTCCACAGATTGCTGGTGGCTCCTGAGCTGTGCTTTCATGACTGCCCCAATGGGTACTCACGCATGGGTTGGCATGTGGTGTTGTGATTCTTAGTGGCCCTGATGATAGTCCAGGGGATATCACCTGCCTGATTCTTTCATAATTCCCACCTTTCTCTGTAGGGACAATGTCAGTGGGAAATGAGGAGAAAAAGGCGGTAGGTATAATGATAATTTGCAAAGCACGCTGTGCTTTTCAAGGCTTCCATGCTCATGGTGCCCTGTGGGAACATCCCGGCCCTGACAGGCTTGGCCTGATAGTACCCCAGCCCCCCACCCATGCTCTCAAGGCATTGCCAACATTCTTAGGAAGTTAGAAGACCCTCTCCCCCTTCCCCCGATTTGAAGGAAGCAAACTTGGTCCATGGACACTGTCCAAGTCACTGGGTAGTTTGGAGGCTTCCCAAGAAGGACCCTGTCTCATGGACCAATAAGCTGAACCAGGAGGTAAGAGTCAACAAAGGGCTGGAAAGAAGTTAGCCCAGGAACTGGAAAACAGGCAGCAGGAGGGGAAGGGCTATCATTACAGAGACACAGCCAGGGTGCTGGATCTGTGGCTTCTAGACTTTGTGATACTTTTGTTGTGCAGATGCAGGTGCTGTTGGTGATAAATTGAGCAACATGCTTTTTATGGAGGGGTCTCATCTCATCTTGAGAAGAGTAGCTCTGGATAGCTCTTTTTCTCTCTCCCTCTCCTTATCTCCATGGCTGAAACATAGTCCGGAGTCAAGATGTGAGCAAGCAAGCCCATCACTTGCCAAAGAGACAGTTAAGGCTTCTGGAAGATCAGGCCATTTCTGCTCTTCTGGTTTGAAGGCTGGCAGAGGTGTTGGTCTTTATGATCCTGTCCAAGATCCTGTGCTGGGCACTGTTTGTAATTTGAGAGAGGAGCCAGCCTCGAAGGAGCTGACATCTACTACAGTGTTAACCAAGGGGATATGTGTCTTTCAAACATTCCTCAGAAAGAGGAGTTTCAAGTAAATTTGAATTCTATATTCCTCTCATGAATAGTTATTGTGTTATGGTCCTGGGAACTCCTAGGATAAGGAAACAATTTAACTTGGTTCCGCTCAGAATGTTCCAGCATTAGTTGATCATGAAACTGAATTTTCATGGAGCTCCGTTTAACAGCTCCTGGAAATCCCCCCTTTAAAAGTGAAATACAGATTGGGTGCAGTGGCTCATGCCTTTAATCCCAGCACTTGGGGAGGTGGAGGTGAGAGGAATTGCCTGAGTCCAGGGCTTCGAGACCAGCCTGGACAACTTGAGATCTTGTCTCTACACAAAAAATAAAAAAAAAAATAGCCAGACATGGCGGTGCACGCCTGTAGTTCTAGCAACTTGGAAAGCTGAAGCAGAAGGATCACCCTGAGTCCAGCAGGTCAAGGCTACAGTGGCCATGAGTGTGACACTGCACTTCTGCTTGGGTGACAGAGTGAGACTCTACTTGGAAAAAAAAAAAAAGGGAAATAGAGGTAAGAAAGGCATAAGTAAATAAGTTTCTTCCCAAAGTACAGGGGATCAGGAAGGACAGTAGATTTTATACAAAGACACATGCAAGATCTCACATTTGATGTTATTCTGGTTTGGTTTTCATTTCTATGGGAGTGAGTAAAACACTGTTGGAACTGAGTGAGACACAGTCTGTACTCACACCTTATTGAGGAGGTGACAATCATCCCTGCATCATATCCCAAGATAACCAACCAGCCTTGAGAAGGAGGGATAAGTGAGAGAAGTGTTAGAGGATACAAACTTACAACTGGAGGAGAGGAATGAGACCCAGTGGTCTATCCCACTGTAGGATGACTGTACTTAACAGTAATATAGGTAGAAGGAGGGTGTTAAACATTTCCAACATAAATAAACGATAGACATTTGGGATTATGGATATACTAAATATCCTGATTTGCTGACTAAACATTACATGTATCGAACATCACTGTGTACTCTATAAATATGTACAACCACTATCTGTCAATTAAAGATAAAATAAAATGAAATACAGAGGAGAGTGGGTTGCTGGGAGGTGAGGAGCTAGGGCAGGCAGAGAGTGGGAATGGAGACCAGCAGGAGAAGACGGGAAAAGACAGGATGTTGGTGTGGGTGGGGGAGAAGCAGGGCAGTGGGGATAAGGAAGGAGTGAGAGGCCAAGAAGTCCTAGGTGCAGGAAGAAGGCTGCCTGACTCTGTCCTGTCCCCAGGCCCAGGCCCATGTTAATCCTCCCTCTTTTGATTCTTCCAGTCTAGGGGGAGCAGAGACGTTAGGCCCTGACTGAGTATTCTCGAGTGAGGATGGTGTGGGGGTGGCAGCAGTTGTTTGGTCCCCATGTAGAGCCAGTCAGTGACAGGTCAGATGCCTCCTGCTCTCAGGACACTTCCTCCCTTGCAGTGATGCCAGGGAGGAGGGGATCATTGCAGGGGGTGGGGTGGGATGGGTTGCCCTAATTGTGTAGGTTGAAGCAAATCATGTGCTGAGGGCAGAGGGTAGAGAGAATTTGGCTCTGGCCACCATTTGCCACCTGAGACCTACTCACAATCTCTGTGCTCTCAGGACAGGCAGGAAGAGAAGAAGACATCCTGAGAGGGCCTCTTGTGAGGGTCAGGGAGTGTCCCCGATCTGAGGTGTGTTTCTGTGTGCCCAGGGGAGGATGTGACACATGCAGGCGTGCCTGGCTGCCAGGCAGCACCTGTTTAGGGACACAGCTGCAGGCTGGGTAAGGGGCATACTTGGCTGCTGCCTCACGGCTGCTCATGGCAGCTGCCTGGGTGTTTTCCCACATGACATTTTGGGTGTGATGCTGATGTTGGGAAGTCCTTGGGGGGGCAGCCACCCAGAGCACCCAGGCTCCTTGGTCAGCTGGGCTCTGCTGAGACCCACCCCAGGCTCGGGTTCAGGGAGTCGACGTAGAACCTGACTTTGGCGATCAGTTCAAGAGGCAGAAGTGCATTTTACAGCCAGGGGCTCAAAGTCAAATTTGTTTTAGTTTGTGAAAGTATATCCAAGTTAAAAAGAGGAGGGGCCGGTGGGGAGCAAAGTCAAAGGGGAAGGAAGGAGAGACAGAGGAAACACCATCTCCAGTCTATTCTGATAATACATATTAGGAAAGAAAAAGTTTTGGCTGCATTAGGAAGAAAAAAAGGAGAAGTAGAAGACTAAGTTTTTTTTAAGGTAAAGAAAAGCAAGCCAAGAAATTACTTAAAGGCTTTCTGAAGGTCTCATAGCTCACAATACTTGTTCCAAGTAATATAAGACACAGGGGAAGAGTTACAGGAAACATATGACAACTAAGCAGAATTCCACTCTATAATAATATTTTTTTCTCATATAACTTCTTTAATCCAAGGACCTTAAAACACTTCACAAATTTGCAACAATTAAACCTCATTGCATAGCTGTGGGAAGCAGTCTTGTTTTGCCGATTTTATATACATCTAAGTGAACTACGCCACAGAGTATTGGAAAGAAAATGTTTCCAGAGCCTGCCAATGAAAGTGCCCTTCCCAGGTCTCAGAAAACCTGGGATCCAACAAAATATACTCTCTCTGGGAAGGAACCTCAGCTCTGGGGAAGCCTCTCCCCAGTGGGCCGAACCTCCACAAGCAAACAGCAAAAAGTCGGCTAGGAAAAAGAAGGCCCTGTTGATTTAAACCAAATAAATAGGCGAACACACAAACAAATGCGTGATAACACATAGATAATATATAATACACATTTTTAATAAGATACTTTAAGATTATAGTTCACTAAGATTTGATCCCTTTCTGCCTCATTTTCTTCTCTTGTTTTGCCTTTCTCTGTACGTGAAAAAGCAGCAATTCAAAACGGTTTTTTTCCAGAATGAGAAGAAAACTGAAGAGTCGTCTTTTGCGGTGGCGGTGAGACCATGTGCCCGTGTGCCTGCGCGTGAGAGGACAGGAGGGGTAGGGGAAGGGGAAGAAAGGCAGATGGAGAAGAGGACAATTACCTTCTTTATCTCGGTAGAGAGGGCCCTGGAAAATATTGACCTCACTTTTACCTCAGAACGGCAGAAAGTCTGAAGGCTCTGTCATAGCCTCAGGAGCCAGTGTGCTGGGCATGGTGGCTAGAGACCACAGTGGGGAGAGTAGACAGGCTGATTCCAGACCAGTCAGGGGCTAAACAACAGCCTACCTGCCCCACTGCCCCTGGTGGTAACTTCGGAGTTGACATCAGTGCACAAGGAAGGCTGAGAGGAGAAACAGGGCGACTCTCCCTCGCAAGCTTTTGCTTCAAATTGAGATTTTCCTGCCCAAGTTATGCTTTCCATGCCCAAGAATGCTTGGTCCTTCCCTGGGGTCTTGGTCTAGAAGGAGACAACAAGGTTAAGTAGTCAGAGCTGTTGTGGCCTAAGGGCACAGATGTCCTGTTTTCCTCAATGCCTGCAACTCGCATGGTGTCTCTGCCCCTCAGTTTCTACACTCTAATAAAGATATTCACCCCAAATCCTCAAGGACATTAGAAAGTCTATGCTATATTTATAAAAGGCTTTCATCTTCTTTGGTCCCAAAGTGCTGAGGCTAGTACACCCTAACATAGTAATACCAACAATTCCTTGTTTGGGTAACGTCTGGCAGTTTGCAAAGGGCTTCCTTTCTGCTCCCACAACCCCGCATGAGGCCAGGCTACACAGACATGTAACAGTCTCATTTTAGCACTCCATTAACCCCAAATCCTTTTTAGTTATTTTTAGTTGGAGTCTCACTCTGTTGCCCAGGCTGGAGTGCAGTGGCACACTCACAGCCACCTCAGAGTCCACCTGCTGGGCTCCGACGATCCTTCAGCCTTCCAAGTAGCTGGAACTACAGGCACGTGCTAGCATGCCCAGTTAATTCTTGATTTATTGTAGAGACAAGGTCTTGCCAAGTTGCCCAGACTGGTCTTGAACCCACGGATTCAGGCAATCCATTAACCTCAGCCTCCCAAAGTGCTGGGATTACAGGCTGAGCCACTGAGCCCGGCCAACCCTGAATCTTTTGAAGGATGTCACTGATCCAAGAGCTTCGTCCTCAGACTCTTGTGGATAAGTATAAACTATCACGAACAGTGACTGGACGTAGCTGGTCTACACTGGCAAGTGATAGCCAGGTGCGATAGTCGGACAACACACATGTGAAATTGTAATTAATCTACTTTGTTCAAGTATTTCAGGTCAGTTGTCAACTCCAATAGAATGAAATTTTCCTACCTGCTACCCAGTTCACCTGGACCTCTAGGAGATGTGTTAGGTTCTCAGGTCTGGTCAGACATTGTACATCTGAGCAATGCTCCTTCTTTTTTCTCCATTCCTTTCTCATCACTCCTTCCTCATTTTCTAAATGCCCTAAATATAAAGATCAACAAAATCATACATGAGAGCTTAATTTTGAAAGGCAGTGAGGCTGAGCATGGTAACTCACGCCTGTAATCCCAGCACATTGGGAAACTGACGCAGGAGGATTGCTTGAGCCCAGGAGTTCAAGACCAGCCTGGGCAATATAGCAAGACCTCACCTCTACAAAAATTTAACCATGGAGGCACATGCCTGTAGTCCCAGTTACTCAGGAGGCTGACGCAGGAGAATCACTTGCGTCCAGGAGTTGGAGGCTGCGGTCAGCCATGATCATGCCACTGCACTCCAACCTGGTCGACTCAAAAATAATAACAGCCAGAAAGGAGATAAGCTGCAGAAACAGAGAACTTTGTGTGGTTTTGGAGACTATGACTATCCCATCAAGCCTGATGTAAATAGAGTTCCCCTATCTCCTCTAATGTAAGGATAGTATGGAGGGAGAGGCTTCCAGATTTTCGCCCTTGGTTACTCAGCAGGGAGGGAAGGTCACTGTGAGCTCTACCCTGTGTCCCAGCACATCACGTTGACTCACAGCCAGATCTTGAGACGAACTCACAGAAGTCAGGAAATTCCCGGCAAATGCTCTCATTTCACCCTCTGCTAACCCTGCAGTGAGCACATAGGTAGGGTCAGCCTGGAGGACATCTTTTAAAAAAATCAAAGCATGTCTGTTGCTTCTGTCTGTGGCAGGGCAGAGTGTCCTAATAGGCCTGGCTGAGGATGCAGAAGCGGCCTGGAGCCCTGGTGACCGGGGACAGCCAGTGCTGGTCTGTTTCTTCAGTCTGGATTTTTATTTTTGCAAAAGCTTCCCCCCCCCCCACGCCCCGCCCTTGGCTTTGTTTCTCTGTGGGGATCAGCATCTCTCCTTTTGGGTAAAGTGAGATGCCCAAGGGCCCCCCTCCCCTCCGCCAATGGACAGGGCCAAATTTAGAGTTGGGGTTGCTCCTTTGAGCTTTGTATATAATTGAGCCTGGCGCAAAGGGTTATCATTAGGAGGAATGGCACGAAATGAAGGAAAGGGAGAGCTCGTACCCAAATTAGACAAGATTTCCTGACGGAGAGACACAGTGGCAAAGCTGGGAGGTCTAGTCCCAGAGGAATTCTTAGGAGGAAGAACCGGGCATTAAAAGTGACCGGATGGGGCAACCAGGGAAGCTAATACGGCCCTGCCGTCTGATGGGATTATTTGCTTCTAAGTGCAAGGGGTTGTGGTAATAAGGGCCGCAGTCACCAGAGGCATCAGAGTTGAGAGCCAGGGTTTGCTCCCAGGGTTGCATGGAATGCCGGGAAAAACAAGATCATCCACTTACCAGATATTTTCCAAGTGTGTTCAGGGCTGGGCATTGTAGCTTTGTTCCCCAAAACAATGGAAGGTCTGAGAGGATCCTGAGCCATTTCCTCTGCTCTGCCACTGGCTTAGTGGATACTTTGGTCTAAAACCTTGCTGCTTTATTGCTTTGGGGAACATGGCCATCACCCCCCTCCTCTCCGGACGGGACGTCCCATTGCTTTCTCACTCAGGGGCTAGTTGGGGCCTTGGCAAGGGGGCACAAACCAAGGAGGCCTCTTCCTGGGGTGGCGGTCCCAGCTGAGCTGTGAGTGCACGCGCTCTTGCACATCTGCCACACCTGGTGCCCCCGGAGGTCCTGGAGTCTTGTGGTTTGAAGAACCCCAGGTGGCTCGGCACAGAGCTGCCCGTTCACTCTGCCGGCTTCGCCTCCCGCTGGCCTGTCCTGGCCGCTTCCCACCCTCCTGTTGACTCACACCGGAGCTGGCAGCACGGGGCTCCAGTTGTTCCCCCAGCCCCTCGCCAGACTGTCTCTGCTCCCCGCATTCCTGGTGGCGTCCCGGCTCCATGTGACCCCGGGTTCTAATATTCTTGGGTTCGTTCAGACTACCCAGCTGGCCCCGCTCCGGGCTTCCTGGCCTTGTTAAAGCCAAAATGCCGTCTTTTACAACCCGGCTCTTTCCATCAAGTTCTTCAAGCAGCCCGAGTTTTACAAGCGGGATGGCCCCTTTGGTGAGCTCTTCCTCTGGGGCAGGGAGTCTGTGATTCGGCAGGGACTGAACTGTGACATTTTTTTTTTCTTTTTTAGTAGTAGTTTTAGAAAACGAGGTTCAGAGGTGAGTGACCCTCCAGTAGGAAGGATTGAATAAATTGACTTGGGAGCTGTTCGGCCTTGGAGGCATATTGCTAAGGAACATAATCTATTTTGAATTTTGCTTCATGTGCCAAAGTTGGTTATGGCGTACGAATAGCTTTCTCATTCTCTCTCTCCTTTTCTCCATACTACAAAAATATTCATGCCAAAGAATATGCAGGTTGTATAAACATCCTTTCAAAAAGCACATAAAGATATTATATATAGCCACATATGTCTCCTTCCAAATGGGTGTGTTCACAGAGATGCATAGAGATATCTTTCACACCCTATATGTAAAAAACAGCCAATTTAGGAATTGGCAGAACGACCCTGCTTTAAGTGAGTAGAAAAGCTTGGCTCAGGGTTTTACAAACAATCCCATAAAACCCACGCTTGCTTTTATTGAATGGTGATGCATGAACGACCAAGGGTGGCCAACTTGAACGAGGGCAGGAGCCAACATTCACAGTATTTTCTGTGATACCAAGGGTGGCGGGGAAGTTTCTTTTTGCTGAAATTTAATCTATTCCTAGAAAAAAAAATGGCCTCCAATACTTGTTGGCTAGATGTCACTCTCATGTTCTTTTCTGTTGTAACATTGTTTGAGCTTGTCCAATGTTCAATTTGTTACTTTTACATTTGGTCATTTTGCCTCCAGCTTCACCCCCTTCAGGTCACCTTCCACTGCCAGAGTAATCTTTTAAAAAGGAAAATCAAATCTATTACTTTCCTGCTTAAAACCCTTTAGTGGCTCCCCATTGCCTGCTAAAAGTTCAAATTCCTGCGCTTAGTAGACAAGCTTCCCCAGCCTCCTTGTTACCTTTTACACCATTCCGCAAAGGCCCCTGGCCCCGTGCACCCTAAACACCAGCCATTTCAAAATGTCTTTGAGGCCACAGTCTTCCAAGCGTCATGTATTTGCACATGCAATCCCCTCTGCCTGAAGTGCTCCAGGGCTAAGAGTGAGACAGTGACAGCATCTGCCTCACAGAGCAAGGGGGAAAGAAAGATGATGTGGCACGGCAGGGGTGGCACTTTTAAGTAGGGTGACCAGAAGCAGACACTTCAGAAGGTGACTTTCAACAAAGGCTGAAGGAGATGAGGGAGTGAGCCACACAGATCTTTCAGGGAGAAGCGTTCCAGGTAGAGGGAACAGCAAGTGCAAAGGCCCTGAGATAGGAACATGCGTGGTACCATCAAGGAACGGTTGGAGTAAGGTGAACCATACAAGGGTGGGGTGGCTGGAAGTCTGGCCAAGGATCATGAGGCTCTTGACCTAAAGCAGTTCCCACCTTGTATCTGTGGCCAGTGGTGCTGGTGGGAATGCATGATCCCAGGAGCCAGCAGCTTGCCTGTGAAATGCTTGGGGGATTACACTTTGCTTATGAATGCAGGTGGGTCTAAACATGTTTCTAAAAGTGTCGGGCTCTAGACCCTACTTTCTTTAAACCTGCATCCACATGGTCTTTTGAGCAGAATTTTTCATCCTGAGGACTGAAAAAAAGAGACATCTTTGAGGATGTGTTAATATTTAGGGTCAGGACCGACTAAGTAATCTTTACTACCCTCTGGGGCCCCTTGGCGTGTTTATCACACACCTGTTCTGTCCTAAGCAGCCATTTACCTTATCAGATCTTCCCATTCCTAGTGGACAGATACTTATGGGAATGCCGTATACAGATCCTCTTTCAAGCACTTGGACAAGATTGTGAGTTAAGGTGTCATACCCTTCTCTCACTTTATTGTGGGAAAGTTTATGCAGCATAAAACTTGCCATTTTAACCATGGTGGGGTTGGTTCTCTGGCACCAAGTACATTCACATAGTTGTGCAGCCACCACCACCTCCAGCTCCAGAACATCCTCATCCTCCCCACCTGAAACCCTGTACTCATTAAACACAGGTTTCCTTTTC
>NW_007246958.1:588147-597881 GCF_000164805.1 Carlito syrichta
CACCGTTCTGCTTTTCCTCTCTGAATTTGACTCCAGGAGCTTCATGCAAAAGGAATGGTACAATTATTGTGTGTATTGACTTTTGTGACTGACTGATTTCACTTGGCACTGGGGCTTCAAGGTTTATCCACATTGTAGCAGGTATCAAAATTTCCTTCCGTTGTAAAGCCAAATCGTGTTCCACTGTAGGTATGCACCACATTCTACTTGTCCTTCCACTCATCAGTGGGCATGGGTTGCTTCTGCTTCTGGCTCTTGTGAATAACACTGCTGTGATCATGGGTGTACTGGTGCCTGCATTTCCTTCTCTATCCTCCCTTCTTTAAAGGTACTCGTAGAGTGGGAGCGTCTTTGGTTGCTTGAATCCATCTGAGTGGCTGCCCTTCTCCCTTCCTGATGACTTTGCTTTTTTAACTCAATCTATGAGGAAGGTTCCTTCTTATTAGCTCAGCCCTCAGCAACCAGGAAATGAGGCGTTGGATGATTTATACAGAAGGGAATGGGTGATGACTTTTCAGCGTCACTCCCTGAAAAGTCATTAGCACCACTGGACACAGAAATCAGGGATTTCTCCAGGACAGGCCTTCTAGTCCTCAGCTGGTGATCCCTCAGGCTGAAGCTACAGAGGACGGGCAGTGTTTGACCCTGGGGCATCTGTGGGTATTTCTTGAAGGTCTTGGCCTGTAGGCTGAGCAGAGCCTGGATGAAGCCAAGTCCATGTTTTCAGCAGCCCCTGGGCCAACTCACCCTACTCAGTGGCTAGAGACGGCACCTCGATGCTCAGGCAGCTGGCACAAACATCACTGGAACTCGAACAAAAGAAATGAAAATTATGGCCAGGGGCGGTGGCTCACGTCTATAATCCCGGCATTTTGGGAGGCCGAGGTGAGAGGATTACCTGGGCCCATGGGTTCGAGATCAGCCTGGGCAACTTGGTGAGACCTCATCTCTACAATAAATCAAAAAATTAACCAGGCATGGTGGCATGTGCCTGTAATTCTAGCTACTTGGAAGGCTGAGGTGGAAGGATCACCTGAGCCCAGCAGGTTGAGGCTGCGGTGGCTGTGAGCATGCCACTGCACCCCAGCCTGGGTGACAGAGTGAGACTCCACCTCAAAAAAATAAAATTTAAAAAAGTGAAAATTGCAAGGGAAACATATTAAAAAATTCACACCCTTTCAAAATAGAAGAGGCCCAGATATGAGAGAGACTGGAATCAACATATACGAGCATGGTGTGAGAATCAACCAGATATAGATCAAGATGTGGGTCTTGTTAGTCGCAGGCTTTGTCTAGGCCATCCAGATGCTGTGAGCCTCAGTTTCTCCACTTGCAAATAGAGATAGTGCCCTTTAATGAGAAAACATGAAGCTGGCTCTAATTGAACAAACCTGGTTGCATATGAGAATCACCTGTGGAGCTATTGTGATCCAGGATACCTGGGTGGGTCCCAGAGATCTTGATTAAATTGGTTGGGGGCACCAATGGCATTTAGAAAACTCCCCAGGTGATTGTGCAGTGAAGGTGGCAAGAAACTGGCTTACAGCACAGCTGACCTTCCACCAGTGCTAACCCTCCTTCTCAGCCTTCTTTCCGTGCCTTCAGAAACTCTGTAAAGCACATGCCTCCCTTACACAGAATAGCCTTTGGCATCAGCTGCCTTGGTTCATATCCCAGCTCTGTGCCAGTGACCAGGGTACCTACCATAGCTGATCCTCAGTTTTCTCAATGGTAGGATGGGATTGATAACAGAACCCTCTCCTAGTTTTCCATGAAGATTAGAAGAGATAACATCTGGCTTGGAGTTAGAAGGTACTAAATGTGGGCTCTTATTTTTAGCACGGTCAGTGTCAAGTCAGGAGTCCCAGCGTCTCTAAGTTAGCCAGCCCTTCTCACCCCTCCTTCCTCAAGCACCAACCAGAGAAACCAACTGTCCTCTCCCCTGCAGAGCTTGGTCAGTTCCAGCTCTCCTGCTGAGCCGACGTTCCTAGGAGATGCCTGGTGAGAACTTGGGATCAGATTGAGTCAGAGGTATTTGTAGACTTGACTCACCAGGTCTTAAAACCAGAAGATTGCCCTGTGGGTCTCATGACGTTCCTGGAAAAGAAAAGAAACGAATATTATCAGGCTGAGTTCATCAAACACTTGGCCCTCCCTCTTGTACGCTGGTGCCTCTGAAGGGAGCAGGCAGCAACCCAGCCAAGTCTGCACCATCAAACACAAGGGCTGAGAGATGCTGTTTCTTCTGCAGACAGTTCTCCTCCTCTTTCCACCAACCTCTTCTCCTCCTCCCCCAGGCTACAGTTTCTCCTCCCTCCAGGTTCCTGGGAAAATGTTTCCGAGGGCTGGCTCTGGTGAGGTGTGTCAGAGCTGAGCTATGCTGGAGGGCTCGGGTGTGGGCTGGGGAGGGGCCACCCAGACTCCAGAGAACAAGAAAGGGAAAGTTCCCCTTCTGGAGCCAGGGTTTCTGGAACCTTGCACAGAAGCAGTGGCCAGGTAGGGCACCCATTTCTCTGATGCCTTCTTTTCTTTCTTTTTTATTTTATTTTATTTTAAAGATGTGGAGTACAATTCAGGCTTAGGTTCATACATGGTCATTGTACAGGTAAAGTTTGAGCCTCCCCTTGGTCCCCACTTTACCTGGTTTAAGGTTGGATACCCTTACTGATGTTATGTGCCCCCGCCCCCTGCCAGTGTCCCACTACTGCCAATTCCTTTCTTATAGTATTATGCTAATTGTTCAGGGTCCGCTTATGAGTGAGTACATGTAGTACTCAAATCTTTGTTTCTATGACAGATCACTGAGAATAATAGACTCTAAATCCATCCAAGTTGCTGCGAAGTCCATACTTTTGTTTTTCTTTATGACTGTGTAATATTTCCATTGAGTATATGTACCACATTTTCTTTATCCAGTCCACTTTTGATGGGTAGCATGGCTGTTTCCATGTTTTTGCTACTGCAAGAAACATGCGTGTGCGGGTGGAACACAAATCACTCTATAAAAAAAAGAGATGCTTTCTTTTCTCCCATCCCTGACTCCCTGCCAATAGTAAGTCTTATAGTTTCCACATTCCAGCTGTCTCAAGAATCTGTCTACTTCTCTGTATCTCTAGCACCATCATCCTAGCAGAAGCCCCTATCCTCACACATGCATACCCCCTGCCCTACCCACTTAAGCTTAAAACCCTTTAAAACCTTCCATAGCTCTTAGGATAAAGGCAAAATCTTTTAACACATCCAACACAGCCACGTACATCAAGATGTGGTTTGGCTGTGAGTGACAGAAAACTCAAGGTAACAGGTTTGAATAGATAATATTTTATCATATTAAGTGTGAGTCAACCAGAATTGGCATAGCAACTCCGCAAAGTCATGGGGAACTAGCTGAAAGAGAGGCTGGAAAATGTAGTCTTTGTTCTAAGTAATCATGGCCTAGTTAGAAAGGAGGAGGAAGAGGAGAATAGATATTGGGTGATAGCTGGCAGTGTGTATCATTTACCACTCTTCTCTTGGGCCTCATTGCATCTTATACTCCCTTCCCCTGACTCTCTCCATGCCTGTGGCCTTGACCTTCTCTAGGCATCACACACACCTGAAACATTCCTTCCTGCCACAGCCCTTGCTCATGCTCAGCATCCTCACATGGCTTCCTGCTTAAATTTTATTCCTTAGAACTCTACTCAGTAGAATCCCCTCGGGGAACCTTTCTGGACTGGGTGAAGCCCTCCTAGTTAGAGGGGTTTTTACTCCGCCCATTGCATGTTTCACTTATGATATGTAGGTCACGGTTGGAATCACACATTGGTTTTGTGCAGTTATTTTTCTGCCCCTATGGGTAGGGCAGGGGGTATGCATGGCAGGGCTTGGGTCTGGTTTTGCACACTCTGGAGTACCCTGCCTGGCATACTGTGGGTGCTCAGTAAGTATTTGTTGAATGAATCAATGAAGACATTTAGCTACCTATATTACCTAAAATGCATTACAAAGGGGGCCAGGACTCAGGCAAAGGATTATCTTGGAGCAAGTGGTAGGGAGTGGCTGAGAGGGCTTGGGACATGTGGTAGAGCAAAGGGACAATCCTAAATAATCCATGCATATCCCGAGAAAATGCTGACTTGGAACGCAGAGACCCTGGTCTCTGCCCAGCCATCAATAGCAGTATACTGCCTGGAGCCAGAAGGGTCAGATGCTGGGTATAATTTGAAAGGGGAGCTGACAAAAATTGCTGGAAGGCTGGATGGGGGGACTTGAGGGAAAGAAAGGAGATAAGGATTAGTCCTGGGTGTTTGCCTGAACAAATGGAAGGCTGATTACTAGCATGGAAGGCAGCGAGGAGCAGAGAGCTGGTCTGAGGGGTTTCTCTGCAAATGAAGTGCAGACTCCCACAGGCAGCCACGTGCTTCAACTCTTCTGCAGGTGTTCCCTGGAGGAAGCCTGAGCTATGGGCTGGCGGGTGTCAGTGATGATGTCAGGGAACGCCAATCGGGTGTAAAGAAGGTTTAAAAGAAGTTCAGCCTATCGAGGTGCATAGTTGCCAACCAGGAAGTGATTCAACTCAACTCCACAATAAGATTGCAGAGAAAGTGGTCGAAGCCCTGACCCCAGACTTGGTAGGACGAAGTCGCTTTCTGCTGATGGTCAGGATGAGGGAAGACATGTCCATGCATGGTCGCTGCAGAAACCTTTGAGGATTCAGAAAAGTACAATCCCATGGCATGCCTAACATCTTTATGTATTCTCTCCCCATCTTTATGATAGACATTTTTTCTATGTGTAGTTGAGTTCACCCACATTACATGATTCAGCAATTTCCTTCTCTCACTGAATGGTAGAGCATGTTTCTAGTTGCTTTCTGGAGAGGCTAAACTGACCTACTCGACCACAGTGTATTAAAATGTTTCTCTCCTGGCAACCTTGACCACAATGAGTGTATGAGAATACTTTGAAAACTTTACAAGTGAAAAATAGTATTTAATTATTTATTATTATTATTATTATTATTATTATTTTAGAGACAGGGTCTTGCTCTGTTGCTCAGGTTGGAGTGCAGTGGCACGATCATAGCTTACCACAGCCTAAAACTCCTGGGCTCCAGCAATTCTCCTGCCTCAGCTTCCTGAATAGCTGAAATTACAGGTCGTGCCCCCATGCCTAGCTAGCTAATGTATGTGTGTATATACATATATATATATATATATATATATATTTTTTTTTTTTTTTTTTTTTTTTTTAATAGAGATGGGGGTCTCACTTTGTTGCCCAGGTTGGTCTCAAACTCCTGGTCTCAGGAGATTCCTCCCTCCCTTCCCTGTCTGGCCTCAGCCTCCCAAAGGACTGGGATTACAGACCTGAGCTACTGTACTCAGCCGTTATTATTCTAATTTGTAGTTATTTTATTTCTAGAGAGACTGAACACTTCTCAAATGCTTGTTAGTAACCTTTTGTTTTCTCCCAAAATTGACTCTTGCAAAGATATTTCTAGACTTGGAGTAGGAACCAGAATTACTGAAATGTAGTTAAACCTCACCTTCCCCACATCAAGAAGCAGAATCTGCCCCCCAAAACATGATTGTGTGTATGAGGGGGACAGGGTGGCCATGGAGAGAGAAAGGAGTGCTGTGGTTCACATCCCAGCCTCTGGTCCGCCTTCCTGAGATTGAGACTCAAAGCTCTGTGAGCAGATCAGTGCCAGCTAAACAGCTGGTGAGCACCCACCGTGCAGCTCTCTCAGATTCCCACGCCACTCGCCCCACCTCTCCATGTGGGCATGCACAGAGAGGCGATCTGACCTGGCAAGGACTGTGCCCACTGCCTCTGTGGGAAAGGGAGCCCATGGCTCTGTCTTCTTCTTCAAGTCAGGATTCTGGCTTGGCTGTGTCTTAGAGCCTTGTTCAGCACCTGGCACACTGTTGGTGCTTGTTCTGTGACTGAATGATTGGGAGCCTGAAGGGATACCTAGGACCTAGGAAAGAGGAGCATCTGTTCTCTGTGTTCTCAATTCTATTCTCAGTTATGTCACTAAACCGCACGTCACTTTCTCTCACCGGCCTCTATTTCTCCATGTTAAGCAGTTAAGCCAACTGATAGCAAAGATTCCTTCTAACTGAAATCCTGTGAAAACGCTTAACCCATCTTTGCTTTAGTGTCCTCATCTATGAAATGGGCAGGATGAAGTGTTGACCTCCTATCGCCTATAAGATTGCTAGATAAAATACAAGAGGTACAGTTAAATCTAAATATCAGATACAATAAGGTAGAACTTTTTTTTTTAAGCCTACATATGTCCCCAATACTGCATGGGCTCCGTAAGTAATTGGAGCTTTGAGAGACCAAACAACATGCAGCTGGATCAGTTGATTGCATTTGGAGTTGATGATGATTATGTGGTGTTCATTCAGTATTTATTGAGCATTTACTATATTCTGGGCAGTGTTTAGTCCCTGGTGATACAGTGGAAGATGAAATATGCAATGTCCCTGTTTTCATTTCATTGGGCTTACATTCTAGTAAAAAAAAATAATCCATGCACTGTCAGGTGGTCATAATGCTCAGATGACTAGCAAGGCAAGCTGAGGGTCAGAAATCAGGTGAGGGAGGGACTTAGAGGTCTAATTCAACCCTGTGCATATGAGAAACCCAACCTCCACAAAGAGCTATGTCCATACAACAAAACCCTGATGTCATTTTGTATAAATCCCTGAAGACACATAAAAGTAATGTCACTAATTCAAAAAGCTCGTGAACTGAATGAGGGATAAATGAGCAGTTGTTTGGACGAAAGAGGTCTATAAAGACTTTAGCTCAGATTTTAGCCGAGCTGGGGCTACAATCAAGTTTCCTGATATCCAGAAGAAAGTTCTGGCAGGGGATATTAAAAAAGAGGTACTTTTGTTTTTCAATTTTGTTCACCAGTCTGGTTGGGTGGGGTCCTGACAATGATTTGGTATGTTTTGAAGTTTAAGTTGAATCACAGTGAAGGGTTTCTCTCTCTAAGACACCATCACCCCCACTAAGCCACTGCTCTTTGGTTCAAGGCTGTGCTGGGGCCTATTAAGTCAAAGACAGTAGAAGCCACCTCTCTTTTATACCTCTGGCAGCCTAGAGAAGCCATCATCCACATCATTGATCACATTAGCCTTCCAGGTGGCTCCTGCCCTATTCTGCATGCTTGCCTCTATTTCTTTTTCTTTTCCTTCCTTTCTTTTTTCTTTTCTTTTCTTTCTTTCTTTCTTTTTTTTTTTTTTTTTGAGTCAGGGGTCTCACTCTGTCTCCCTGGCTGGAGTGCAGTGGCATGATCGTGGCTCACTGCAACCTCGACCTCCTAGGCTCAGGTGATCCTTCTGCTTCACACTCCTGAGTAGATCAGACGATAGGCACATACCCAGCTAATGTTTTGGTTTTTTGTAGAGATGAGGTCTTGCTATGTTGCCCACACTGGTCTCAAACTTCTGGGCTCAAGCAAACCTCTTGCCTTGGCCTCTCAAAGTGCTGAGATTACAGGTGTGAGCCTCTGTGCCTGGCCCCTTCTTGCCTCTATTTCATTTTACACATTAGATTTCTATTCGATGTATTCATTTATTCTTTAAATATTTTTTTCTTCATTTTTTTTCTATTTGATTTAATATGGAGGTCTTTTATCTATGACAAGAGTTGGGTGTGTGAAGCTCATTAATATCCCTCTCAGGTAAAACCAGAGCAAACGGTTTGTGGAGTTTCTCGTCCATCATTTTCACCTTACAGGAGATAAATTCTTAGAAGAGTCCGTGACTCTTGAGTTACAAAAGAAGATAATCAGACACACCTGGGGAAATTTAGCTTTAGTGGAGGGGAGGCAGTTCTATGGAAGTCAATAGCAGAAAGTGCCCATGAAGTTTCCATCAGTCAGAGATGTCCTCAGGCACACGGCTGGCTTCTCCTCAAATGTTGCCTGAGGAATAATTGCTTCTCTGGTACCCTCAGATATAATTCCCACACATCCAGGACACCAGACATCTGGGGCCCGTGAGCTCTGTGAGAACATTGCTGGGCGCTGAAGTCAGGAGGGCTGAGGGACCAGCTCTTGCCAGATCACTAGGGCTTCTCTGAGTCACAGCCAGACAACCAGAGGCAGGAGAAACTCCCCCCTGACGAGGATGAGAGCACACTCGTTCACATGCAAGGGATGCGTTTACTCACTAACTCTTTCATCACACCGCCTCCCAAGATAACAAGCAGAGACACTTGAGCATGTTCTGCCTTTGAAAAACCTGGACTCCCCAAAGGGTGGAGCGCCAGGGGGGGCATCTAAACAACAATGCAGAAAGTCAAGTGCAGACACTCTAGCTGGAACTAGGAGAGAAGCCTCAGACCCTTGGCTCCAGTGGAACTCAGAACTGCTTCCAGGGTGAGCATGGACCATCTACCCAAAGGCGACGCACAGTTAAGGTGGTTCAGTATTATGGATCCTTTGATCTGAGGTTGGTAAACCTTGTTACCATGCCCAGTCACAAAGATCACAACCGCCCTCTTTCTGCCTGGAGGCTCAAGGGATTATGGGGGAACTAACAAAAGTAGATTTGTAAAGCGCCTCCAGGTCTTCAAGTGTGGTCCCCAGGGAGCGTTAGATTCATGCTTCCTGCTGGAGACTTTTGAAGGCAGATGGATCAGTCCTGAGGGGTGGCAGGGGTCACTGGGCCCAACCTTCTTGTGTGGATGGGGAGCTTGAAACCATGTCCCCAAGGAGGGACAGGCTTGCCAAAGTCCCGTGGCATTTTCTGGCAGAGCAAGAATCAGCGCTATGGTCGTCTGACTCCTGGCTCTGAATGCTTTCGTCTTTGCCTCGAGAGCCTGGTTCTGGGAAGGCAGTGGCACCCCATCTGTTGAAAATGGTTCTGCTTCTGAGAATCTTGGGGAAGGGCCCTCTCCTGGCAGTCTTCACCTGCTGACCTAGGCAAGACTGCTTCCAAAGGAACTGCCACTTCGTCCCCTGCCTGGAGCCCCTCTCTGCCTCTGTATCTGGGCTACCCTTCCAGAACCATGGTGCCGTCCTGCCTTCTAGATGCCTCCTTGGCCTTCTCTGCCCTGAGTTCCTGTGTGCTGCGCCATACCCTCCCCACTCTGTTCTCTAGACATGACCTGCTCAAGTCACCCACTCTCCTTTACTAGATTGCAAGCTCTGAGGGGTAGGACATAAATTTCCACCTTTTTTTTGTATGTTTGTTTTTAAGAGACAGGGTTTCACTCTATGGCTCAGGCTGGAGTGCTGCAGGGTAAACGTAGCTCACAGAAGCCACAAACTCCTGGGTTCGAGTGATCCTCCCACCTCAGCCTCTCAAGTAGTTGGGGCTTACAGGTGAGGGCTGACACGCCTAATTTATATATATATATATATATATATATATTTTTTTTTTTTTTGTGGAGATGAAGTCTCCCTATGTTGCCCAGGCTAGTCTGGAACTCCTGGGCTCAAGCAATTCTCTCTTCAGCCTCCCAAAGTGCTGGGATTACAGGTGTGAGCCACCGTCCTACCCAAATTTCCACCTTTCTTAAGCATCCAGCATGAAGCTGGGCATACAGTTGGCACTCAATAAATGCCCGAGTGACTCTTTCTCGTTTTTTCCTTGACAGATTCAGAGCCCAGCACCTTGGACTCCCAGTCTTCGACCACCTTGTTCCTCTCCTCGGAGGAGCCAGGCCCCTCCACCGCCGCCCTGCCGTCTCCCTCCTCCTCCTGCGAGCCCCAGGCCTTCTCC
>NW_007246958.1:597995-639278 GCF_000164805.1 Carlito syrichta
CGCCGCCGCGAGCTTGGAGGCCCACGTTGGGGACATCCTGCTGGAGCTGCGGACCATGAACGGCCACCTGGACGTCATAGCCAGGGCCCTCACCAAACTGGCCTCGTCCCTGGGGCCCCAGCCCCAGCCCTTGCCGGACGCCCCCGATGCCAACTGAGGGAGCTTGGCGAGGCTGGGCGCCGGGACGAGGGTTACCCGAGTGCACCAGCATCCGCTGGTCCCTCACCAAGGCACACCTGGTGGCGAGGGATTGTCCCGCTCGCTGGCTCAGCTACTTGCAGGCATGAATGCCACCCCACCCCCCATTTCTGTCTGAAACAAAATCTCCTCCTCAGCTCTCTCTCTTTCGGGCCCCTCCCTGGGCTCTCCGAGTCCTTCACATGCCCTTCTCTTGTCTTGAGCTCCTGACAGAATAAGGGTCAGGCGGAGCCCTGGGAAAGATGCCCAGAAAACCATCCTCTCCCATCCCCCTCCTGTGACTTCTGAGTCATGTGAAGATCAAAGTCTGTCACCAAAGCAGCAGCTCAAGGGCAGTCCTAGCCCTTCTTTCCTGAGGTGTGGATGGTGGATCCATCTCTGGTGACCTTCACGAGTTTCTTTTAAAAAATCTTTTCAGAAAAATAATTTCCCCCCTATCATTATAATCACATTTCAAGAAGGAAAACAAAAGAAAAAAAAATCTGATGTATTTGGGGGAAAAAAGGGGGGGTGGGTATTTAAGTCTTCCTTATGAATAAGAAAGTATTTTGTGTAATAAAAATGTTTTGTGTACACTTTCTGCTGGGCTGTCTCTGCCACATTTCTTCCTGCCGATGGCCCCTTCGTTCACTGTCACTGCTTGTCCCAGCCCTTCTTTATTCCTTGAGCCTTATTTCAGCTTTTCTCATACTTGTGGAGAATAAGCTTCCAATGATTTTCTTGATTCTTTTCCAAAATTCACCTTTAATTTAGTAAACTCACCCCTTTCTTATGGTTTTGAGGGGAAACAGAGTCACAGAGTGACAGGGCCATATAGAGGAAGCCAGCCTCTTCCTGGCCTCTACTCACTGCTGGTGTCACCACCCTCCCCAGTCGGGGCAACCAAAAACGTCTCTAGAGATTTTCAGTGTCCTCTGGTTAAGATCCACTGACTTATACAGAATCTCCAAAATTTGGGGTGACCCATGCTTTCCAGGATCTGGCTTCCTGTAGTGAGGCAGGGCTCTTCTCCTCTTCCTATTTGAATTAGAATCGTAATAAAGTGTGCTCTTACTGGGAGCAAACATACCACATTGCTTTTTCTCCAGAAACAAACCAAGGGGCCGAAACCACATTGTAAAATCCCATCCGGGAGCATTTGCTGGTACGCTGGGGTCTCCTAGACCTTGATGTACAGAAACTATCTGGAAAACTGGTGAAAATGCAGATTCCGACTCAGTAGCTCTGGGATGGGGACCGAGACTCAGCATTTCTAATCAGCACCAAGGAGATGCTGATGCTGCTGGTCCTCCCAGATATACTTTGTAAGGAGCAAGTGAGTGATGAGGGTGTTATCCGCTTTGGGATTCCTGCTGGGCTGGGTTGCCACAACGTGAACTGCTGCTGCTCAGAGTCCTCAACCTTTCACCAAAATTTTCAGTGCATCTCTTTAGGGATTTTTTTTTTTTAAAGGCGAAGTGAGTTAGCTCTAGCCACCCACTTCTAAAGAAGTTTCAGTGAAATTCAATCCAATTCAACAAACATTTATTGAGTGCTACAATGCTGCTGCTTCAGGGGACACAAAGATGAATAGGCCTCCGGGGGCTTCCAGCCTGCTGTCTCACACACAGAGGGATTTATCAACAGTGCCAGTGTGTAAGCAATTTCAAGGGGTAGAGGGAGGTGCAGGGCGTGGTGATAACAGCATTCACAGGGAGGCCAGGCTTCTTGTGGTTTGATTTTGGGAGTGTTATTTAACCCCTCTGAGCCTCAGTCTCCTAATCAAAGGGGGATAATACTGCTTTAGCATAGCTGATCAGAATCAGACAGGATGTGGTAGGGCTTGGCACTCCACAAAGTACTGTCCAAATTCCCTGTTGCGGTGACTGGGCTATTGTTATTTCCTCTCTCCTGAGTCCTGTCTCATTAGGAGGCAAACTGGTGGAGTCATATTTTCGGGAGATGCTCTTCCATCTCTGAGGGACTCAGCTTTCCCCCTCTTTTCTTTAGGAAAAGAATCCTTGGTTCAAAGTGACTGCCCTTTGGTCTGCCCTTTAGCTGAAGAAGCAGGGACACGGGCACTCATCTGAGGCAACCAGGAGCCTCGGGTTTTCACTCCTTTGTTCGCTTGAACAGTTTTTTATTCCAATTTTCATGTACTTCTTTTTAATGAGATTAAAAACAGTAGCAAAATGAAATCTTTTGAGAACAAAGAAGGGCTGGCCTATAAATCCTAAATACAGATGTGGTGATTGAACCCTTTGACTGGAATCCATCTAGGTAGTTTGTGAATATAAACTCACCCAAAGTTCCACTCCCAAGAGATGATAACCACTGTCAATATTTTGGCAACCACTCTCTGAAACATTTGTGCTTATGTACAAAAATACCTACGTGTATGCAATTTTACTAAGCTAGTATGCCTGGTGTTCTGTAACCTGTTTCCTTTAAATCTTGATAATAGATGATGAGAATTTTTCCATTAAAAAAAAGATGTTACATATGAAGCAAAATTTACTTAATCAATGTTCTGTTTATGCCTCCATTTTTTTCATGATATAAGCAATGCTGTCATGAATATATCTGAGCATCTATATTTTTGCTCTTCTGTAATTATGTTCTTTAGTAAATTCCTAGAGGTATGATTGCTGGGTGCAAGGGCATACACTCCTAACTTCTCTTTTTAGTGCTGCTGTAGCTTCATCAAGGTTCAAGAAGGGGAAGTGACTCTATTTCTCATGGCAATTCTGTAAGCAAGGTTGGGAACTAGGGCCTATGACTCTCATTTCACAATCAGGAAACTGAGTCATAAAGAGATCAATTGACTTGCCCATGGTCCACAACTGGTAACTAACAGAGACTGGATCTGTTTGTCTCCAGGGCCCTGGCTGTACCACCATAGGGGCTGCCTCTCATGATGAACTTCTCTCTTTTAGTAGAAGGTCAAAACCCTGGGATTGTTGAGCTGCCTTTGGCTGGTTGTTCTCCCTCTGGGTGGCCATAAAGGTGCTCCTTGGAAGTAACAGCTTTCTGAAAAATGAGAAAATGCCAGGAAACTGGAACAGGAAATTGGAAAACTAGGAAGCTCACCACTCCCTCACCCACCACCCCACCCACTTCCAGCCACAGTGCCAGTAGCATGTACATATTGAGGAGAAGAGGAAGAGAAGGAGGTGCCACAGGACGAGACAGGATGCAGGAAAGAGGAGGAGAGAAGTCAGAAAAGTAGTGGTAACTTAAGGGCTCTGAAGCACTGATGGCATTCCAGGTCCTTTAAGGTCAGTACGACTAACCGTGCTCCATGTACAAGGTGACTTGGAAGTTACTGGATTTTATTTCCCTACTCTCTCACCCACTCAGACCACTGACTTCAACAACCACCTCTGCCTAGAGAACTAGAACATATAAGGATTTCTGCAGGATTAGAATCCTGAGGTCCAGGGCATTTGCTACAAAATTATTACTTAACCTCCTACAAAGCAAGGGTCCCCTTTACTCCTTTGCTTGAGCAGGCTGACTCCAACCTTTGTTTCATGGATGAGGCTGACTGGGTACCTGGTGGGGTCAAACTACTTTCATAAAGCGCATGTGCAAAGCCCCTGCTAGGAGGTCACCAGGAGCATCTTCCAAGGCTCTAGGCTCCAGCTTCCTCCTCTCAAATGCACAAGATGCTGTTTCTTTTTTTTTTGAGTTGGATTCTCACTCTGTTGCCCAGACTGGAGTGCAGTGGCCACTCCCGGCCACTGCAGCCTCTACCTGCTGGGCTCCGGCGATCCTTCTGCCTCAGCCTTCCAAGTAGCTGGAACTACAGGCGCGCGCTACCACACCCAACTGATTTTTTATTTATTGTAGAGATGAGGTCTCGCCAAGTTAAGGTGCTGTTTCAGTTGCCCACATGCTCTCTGAAGGGTGCTAACTCTCTGGCCCAGCCACCCTTTCTGAAGCAGGTACCATATCCTGTCCACTTTGTCCTCCTGGTGCCCAACACCATCCAGGCATGTAGCTGGTGCTCATACATGTTGATATCTGGGGTCCACCCTGGCAGCAGCAAACTCCATCTCCTGCTTCCTGAGGGAAGCCTGGGCTGCCTGAGTGGAGATGAAGACCTGTCCGCTGGCCAGTCTGATGCTGGCCCGGGAGGGAAGGTCATGACGACCTGTCTCTGCAGAAGCTTCCAGGCCTCGCCTTTGCTTGTTTTCTGGGAGCCTCAGTGTCTGCCCACAATGGCATGGCTCCTCTAGCCGCCCAGATTCTTGGCGCAGCATACAGGCCGTATGGCTTGTTTCCACAGGGAGCATGGCAGGAGTGGCTGGCATCCCCAGGCTGTCGAGCACTTCTCCTGGGTCTCCCTGAGCAGGGCTTGTGCCAGCCACTTTGTTCCCAAAGTGGGTTTTCTGATGGGGGGTGGTCACCTCAAACTTGGCTGTGCTCTGGGCTAGAGTGAACAAATAGGACAGATTTTTATCCATTCCTTTCTTTTACATCTCACTTTGTTCCCAAGAGGGCTTGAAATGCCTGCAGGAATATCATTTTTGGGAGGGACCGGGGGCATCATCTGACCCGACATCCCTTCACCATGCAGGTGGTTCTTGGCAGGGTTACAAAGGTCAAGTGACTTGCTCAGAGTACAGAGCAAATGCAGAACTGAGCTGGGAGGAAACCTCATGTCTCCTGAGGCCTGTGTACTTTCTACTGTAGAAGGTCTTGGCTCCTCTTGAGTGAATTTTTCTGTTGTTAACAGCTACCTCAGGAAGGTGAGGTGTGGAGCATAGGGACTGCCCGTGGCTGTCAGGCCACTTTCTCTAACACAGCCTTCTCTTTTGTGTGTGGACACACGCACACACGCTCATGCACACACATGTACACACACAGGCAGTGGATACAAAATTCTAAATAAGAAAATATTTTAGTTTGTCAGCAAACTATGGCCAGTGACCTGTTCTTGTGCAGCTTGCAAACTAAAAATGACTTTTACATTTTTAAGACATTGTAAAAAAAAAAATATGTGACAGAGGCCGTATGTGATCCTTAAAGCTGAAAATATTTATGATCTGACCTTTTGCAGAAAAAAGACCCTGGCCTTGATGATCTAGCTGAGCACACACCCTGCAATGGTCAATCGTCTTCCCAGGATATCAATGATTCCCCTTTTATAGGTAGATCTGGTTACCTTCCTAGGCGCAGATTTTGAAATTTAGAAATGGCAGCTTTCTTCTTTCATCTGTCAGATGCCTATGGCTTTCCTGAGAAGTTTCTTGCTGTTGCTAAATTTTTCTCTCCTTGGAATAAATCACGTGCTAGAAACCTTTGCCAGGAGACTTTCAAAGGTGAATTATGAAGTCCAGGCAGGTAATGGACATTTGTTGCTGGTGCCCACTGAGAGGCAGGGAGGCAGGGACACTGCTGCTGGTTGAGGCGTCCTGCAAATGACTTGGCTGGAGCTGCCTGGAGTTAGGGGCTGAGAACAGACAGCTGCCAAGAGGGTGACAAGGAAAATGTCTTTCCCGTCAAAGAAAAACATAAAGATGCTTGCGAACTGAGTACCTCTATTTCCTCCCCACGGCAGCCTTTTCAACTAGTTCCTGTCTAGCCAGGCCGCTCATTTCTTTATAGTCACTGAACCAGAATAACCACAAATAAAGCCGGAAGCGCATGATAACCTGCTGAACTCTACACGGTCTTGAGTGAACAAATGCTGGCCTGATCTCTGCAGCTGTGAAATATCCAGCGGGCATCCAGACTTAGGCTAGTCACTTCCACGGTCAGGGAAGGAAAGAGGAAAAGAAAACAGTGACAGACACACGGACCCATGGACATTTGAGACTGTCGTAGCTGTTCACTTTGTTAAAGATTTATGGGCAAGCCATTTGCGTTTAAATGTGAGATGACACTAGAAGCTTCTAATGTACAGTGGAGCTCTAAGCATGATACAGGGGCAGAAAATGGTCTGTGAACTCCCCTCTCCAAGATCTTAGAAGTTCTGTTCTATTGACTCCAGGCAGGGCTGCAGCCATGGTGCACTTCATGGACTCATAAATATAACATTATTCGACAAAAAAAACCCCTATCCTTCTCTGACTGATCAGGCCCAGATTGGTCAGCCCATAAATCAATGTTGAATAAGAACTATAAAGTTGTGAATCAATGTGTCCCAGATCTCCATACTGGAATGAAAAAGCAGGAATAAAATAACTGGAGCCCTTCCAAGATTCTTCTTTCCAACCCCTTCCTCCCACCAGTCCCATACCCTTGTATGCTGATTTTAAAAGGCCTCTCTTTTTTGCTCCTTGGCCTGGCCATGGACAGCCTTTCAGAGTTGGAAATTCAGTCTAGATATGAGGCTGAGGAAACAAGAGACCATCCTGTTGCGTTTCTGTTCGGGGATAATCTGCAGCTCTGCTGTGTGTTACTGGTCAGGGTCTCCATTTATGGCTGAGGGGTGATGTGATGGCATTTGCTATCTGTGTCATGGAAGCTGGCAGTGAACGAGATGTTCCAAGTGTGACAGGCACACAGTGGGTGGTCAGGTCATGTTTGGTAAAAAAAAAAAAAAAAAAAAAAAAAAAAAAAAAATGGAATTTCTTTTTGAGTGGGAGACTCACCCTGTTGCCCAGACTGGAGTGCAGTGGCATGCTCATGGCCACTGCAGCCTTGACCTGCTGGCCTCAGGTGATCCTTCCACCTCAGGCTTCCAAGTAGCTGGAACCACAGGTGCATGCCACCATACCTGGCTAATATATATATTTATTTATTGTGGAGATGAGGTCTCGCCAAGTTGCCAGGCTGATCTTGAAACCCTGGACTCAAGCAATCATCTCACCTCCGCCTCCCAAAGTGCTGGGATTACAGGTGTGAGCCATCACAACTGGCTGATAAATGAATGTTTAAGAATGAACTTAGAGGCTCTGAGCCCCCGCATTGAAATATTCTTTTTTTTTTGAGTTGGAGTCTCACTCTGTCGCCCAAACTGGAGTGCAGTGGCCGCTCCCGGCCACCGCAGCCTCGACCTGCTGGGCTCCGGTGATCCTTCTGCCTCAGCCTTCCAAGTAGCCGGAATTACAGGCATGCCCAGCTGATTTTTTTGATTTATTGTAGAGGTGAGGTCTCGCTGACCAGGCGGGTCTCGAACCTGCGGGCTCAGGCAATCCACTCACCTCAGCCTCCCAAAGGCACGGGATTACAGGCTGAGCCACCGAGCCCGGCTTGAAATATTAAGTATAATAGATTTTCTTCCTAGAGTTGCGTGTCAGGTTCAAAGATGCCCTCTGGCCATCCCTGTTGGATGGATGCAGTTACACTCTTTGGATCTGGGGGCTGGTCTGGTCTGGTCTGCTGTGAATGCTGCCTGCATACACTTGGTGGATATTCCCTGTCCCAGTTCCCCTGGAATTCCAAAACAAACCTGTTTTCTGAATCCCCCTTCTCCACCACTCCCCTCTTCAGAATACATTCTCAGGGTACCCCTTTCCCTCCTGTTGACAGCCATGTCTCAGAGACACACCATGTGCCTCCACTTGCCCTTCATAAAGGCTCATCATTAGGGCCAGCTCTCCTGGGATGGGACTGCTCACCACTCCCTGGTCACCTCAGTGCTGAGCTTTCTTGCCATCTGCTCCCCATGGGGAGAACACAGAGCCCCTGGGGGCCTCCTGGTTTTCCCCAAAACACAGATTACAAGGGCAGGAAGGAACCTCAGTCTTACCTGCTCATATGGGGAAACTGACACCCAACAAGGGGTGCTACCTTAGTTAAAGCAGGGCTCAGGCTTCTTGAAACCCACTTCCCTCCATCCTGGTGCAAGCCTTATCTGATTGCATTCTTCTTTCCCCCTGTAGAGAAATAAGGTCCCTTTGGGGTTCTTCTGAAGCTGACCTTAAAGCATGATTTCTGTACAGTTGACTGTTTCCTGTGGACACTTCATTTTGTTCTGTTTTTTTCTTCTTTCCTTGCTTGGTGACTTAAAAGACCATGAACACACAAGCCAAAGACCCCAGAGGAAAAATTCAACCTTCCAATATGTGCCTGCCGAAGAAGCGGGGCTAACTGACAGTGTTATTTGACTAATGAGCTCCGTTTTGGTGCTTTACCACTAGTAGTCATAGAAACCTTGCAGGATGTATCTAGGGAAACAGATTTTGTAGGGTTAGCTAAATTTGTACCACCCACTGCACAATAGCTGCACTGTGCAGAAAAAGTGGCTTTGAAATAGGTTCAGTTTTACGTTGCTATGAAGTACTAACTCAGGTGAAGGGCCATTTCTGCAGCTGAAGGATTTGTATTTTTCCTCCTAGACATGCAGTCTTAGTATTCCTAGATCTTCCAACTTTTAAAAATTCTGAAATTATTTTTTCACTCCCCAGAAAGTCACTCCATCCCCCACCCTCCCAATTAACTGCAAGAAATATGATCATCAACAGATTTAAAAGATAAGTCTCAGAATGAGACTCATATATCTGAAAAAGGATTAATATCCAGAATATAACACTCAAACACAAACAAAAAAACAACCCAAATGAAAAATGGGCAGAGAACTGGAATAGGCATTTCTTCAGAGAGAATACAGAAATGATCAATAAACCCATTAAAAGATGCTCAACATCACTAATCATTAGGGAAATGCAAATCAAAACCACAATGAGATGGCACCTCATACTCATTAGGGCGGCTACTATCAACAAAACCTAGAAAATCACAAGTGTTGGTGAGGGTGTAAAGGAATTGGCACTATTGTGCACTGTTGGTGGGGATGTAAAATGATATAACCTCTGTGGAAAGCATTATGGCGGTTCCTGAAAAACTTAAAAATGGAATTTCACTTCTGAGTCTATATCCAAAAGAATTGAAAGCAGCATCTCAAAGAGTTATTTGTATACCTATGTTTATAGCAGCATAATTCACAATAGCTAAAATGTGGAAGCAATTCAACTCAACTCATCTCAACTCAACTTATTGACAGATAAAGGAATAAATTGTGGTGTATACATACAATGGAATATTATTAACCTTTAAAGAGGGACATTCTGACATATGCTACAATATGGATGAATCTTGAGGACATTATGCTGTGTGCAATAAACCAGTCACAAAATGACAAATATCAAATTATTCCACTTATATGATGTAGTTAGAGTCTTCAAAATCAGAGATGGAAAGCAGAATGGTGGTTGCCAGGAGTTGAGAGGCAATTGTGAGTTATTGTCTAATGTGCAAAGAGTTTCAGTTTCCAAAATGAATAAAGTTCTAAAGATGGATCACTGGAACTGTATACTTATAATTGTTAAGATGGCAAATTTTAGGTCATATGTATCTTAACAGTTTAAAAAATAGAAAAATGTCATAATTGTTTAATAATCTAAAAAAATGCTTCCTTCAGGGTACTATTTCCCAAAATATATGGTTTCAGGGTTCTAAATATTTGGTATACTGTTTTCTAAAAATGTAAGTGTGCTGCTTGGACACAACTCTTCTAATCACAGATCTTTGCATGAGTATAAATATGATAGCCTCTACTTTCTAGAGAATACTGTTTAGTACTTACTGCCTTATTAAGCCCCTTGGTTTGAGGGCCCATAAAGAGGAGATGTGGAAAAGTATAGAAACGACTCTAATTTTTCACCTCTCCTGCGTTCATACCCTTCATCATGCAAATTTGTGTTGCCCTTCAGTGCTGTCTCTGAAAGTAGTCATGGAGCTGTTTTGGCCAACAAGATAAAGTAGAAGTGATTTGTATCAGTTCCAAACCTAGACATCAAGAGGCTGTTTGTGTTTTCTCTTGCTCTCTAGTGCATCTGTCATTGCCATGACAATGCGCTCAAGCTAGCCAGTTGAGAGAGAAGACACTGAAGAGCAGAGGTTTGCCTTCCCTATTGCCCTGGCCAAAGTCAGTCTAAATCAGCCAACTGCCAGTCAACACCTATACATGTGAGTAAACCCAGTCAAAATTAGCAGAGCCACTTAGCTGATACCCAACCAACCCTAGGTGTTTACTGTTGCACATCACTGAGGTTTTGTCATTGTAAGGGAGCATTGGAAGATATCTGATATGGGGAATTGCCCCATGTACTTTCCTTTTTTTATTTTTCAGTTGGAGTCTCACTCTCTTGCCCAGACTGGAGTGCAGTGGCAGCTCCTGGTCACCGCAGCCTTGACCTGCTGGGCTCCGGCGATCTTTCTGCCTCAGCCTTCCAAGTAGCTGGAATTACAGGCATGCGCTACCACGCCTGGCTGATTTTTTGATTTATTGTAGAGATGAGGTCTAGCTGCCCAGGTGGGTCTCGAACCCGCGGGCTCAGGCAAACCACTCACCTCAGCCTCCCAAAGGCACGGGATTACAGGCTGAGCCACCGAGCCCGGCTGCCCCATGTACTTTAAAAAAAAAAAATCATTCCTTTCCCCCTCATTTCAATCCTCTAGTCACATATACATTTGGATACTTTTAGGTGTCTACCCAATAGCCTTCCTTCCTGTTTTTCTTGCTAACAGACCCATGTCCCCAACTAACAACCTACATTCCCTAGCTTCCCTTGCGTGTGACACTCCTTTGGCCAATGAGAAGCAAGTGAAGCACTGAGTATAGTTCCTTGATGGAGGGTGAGGATTACCTCTGCTCTTCTTCTTCTTCTTGCCAGGAATGAGAACTGATGCTGGAGGATATTATGACCTGGATATTATGAAGTGACAGCACAAGCTGAGAATGGTTGAGAAGAAAGAGAAAGAGCTTGGGTCTCTGATGGTGTGGCCACAGTGTTAACATCAGGCTGCCTTCTTTATGCGCTTCTAATTACATGAGAAAAAAATACAACTTCCTAATTATACTACTGTCTTTTAGGTTTCTCTTACTTGTAGCTTGTTGTATTTCTCCATACTACATTCTAGCATCTACTTTGTTCTCATTTGAAGAAAATGTTTAGAATAATTAAATAAAGATGTCTTCTAAATGTATTTCACAGAAAATATGACTGCTAATGACTGCATGGGCGCAATTATACAAATAGAAGAACAATGCCCTCCATGCATTTATATTGGTTTATATGCTTCAAAGTTTATGGTGTTCTTAATACGTTCCTGTCACATGTGATTGGTATCTCATGTCTATCCTATACTAGGGGAAACTGAGGCAAGGGAGGTTAAGTGAGTTGTCCAAAGTAAAACAACCTGTTAGTAAAAGAGCTTGGGAGCAACTTGAAAATAAGTTCTTCAGGCTTTCTGAGGAAGGATCTGATGTGTGCCTCAGACGAGATTGGGTATATTAAGGGTGGCATGGCCGTTGACCGGATGTGTGTCTCAGTTAGACCTAACTGTAGTGATTGAACTTCTGTGACCAACCTCCATTTTGGGAGACCAAAGACACTGAATACTTTTAACTCTGAATGGAACAACCAAGACGAGAAGTCACCACAGTCCAGGACAGGTTTGTTTACAGGAAAGGAGAAAAGGAATAAAAGATACCTTGTTATCGCTTGTGTTCACAAAATTATTTGCTCCCTCCTCTCTGCTCCATAGTGGAGTGGGATCAATTGGTTATATGTCTTTCTTCCTAGAGCTTCCTGAAAACCTTCTCAAGAGCACAACTAGATGGTTTTTTAAATTTATATATCTCTGATCTGCCTCTGGTGCAGTTGTGCAGGTGGGTTATTACCCACAGGATTAGAATATACCAAGAGGAAGTGCTTTTTTCTCTAATCTGCACACAGATTAGTGGGAGCTCTGGTTCTTGACACTTGGAACGAAGTACAAGCTGCTTATTTGACAAATGAAGCAAACTGTCAGGCGGCTGCTTGTTTTTGAAGCTGAATTTGATCAGATTTTCCTAGCATAAAGTGTTTCTGGGGTGGGAGTTAGTGGATGTAACAGACACTTAAGTTTTCTCAAGTTGCCATGGAATACACACAGAAGTGGAGCAGCAGTTTCGAAGTTCAGAGGATGAAAAAAATTGAACAGCTACCATTTATTATGTACTTATAATGTGTCAGATAAAAAGCACTTTATGTCAACTACCTCATATAATCCTTACTGGAAAAACTGGGAGGATGGTTCTGTTAACACTCCCATCTTAAATATGAAGAAACTTGGGATCTAAAAGTTAAGCAAATTGCTCAAACTCATACAACTAGTCAATAACAAAGCTTGGATTTGAACCTAGGCTTATCTGATTCTAAGCTCTTTGTTCTTTTTCATGCATTTTCTTAAACATGTAAATTCTTTGTCATTAGTGCAGGTGTAAAAAAGACAGTAATATTCACCAATTATTCCATTGTCTTCTTCAAATTTTCCAACTTTGCTTGCAATGAGATGGGGTTGTATGACTAGGTGCTTCCAACGGAACGTAAGTAGAAGTGATGTACTTTCAGGCATGACATTTAATAACGTTCTGGATGAACCACCATCCCTCTCCTCATTTGCTACAGTGACCTAGGAAATCAGATAGTCAGATGTTGGCATCTCAAGACGAGTGGAGCCTGGATCCCTGAATCACTGTACGGAGGAGAATTGTCCTGAAGAGCCACCCAATTCATGTTTGACTTCATGTGAACAAGAAATGACTCTTGTGTCTATTGGGGCATAGTGTAGCCTAATACAACTAATATAGCAGAAATAACAAGAATGATTTTATAGAATTGCTTATACTGCACAAAATACTTTCTTGATCCTCATAACAATTATGAGAGATAAGCAGAGATTATGAGCCCCATTTTATAGGAGAGGAAATTGAGGCTTAGAGAGGCAAAATGATTTGCTCAAGACCACACAGTTGATGGGTGGTCAAACCAAGGTTAGTATTGCGGTATTTTTCCCACACTCTGCAATTTTATAACTTCCTAACTTGATGTTATAAAAGCAAGCAATAACCTCAGAGGGAATGAGGGTCCCACTGTATAGAGTTCTGCAGATTAAATTAAACACCTTGAAGGACTAAGAGGCTAGGTAGCCAGTACAGACAGGTGTAATACATTCCAATGGTTCATATTCTTAAGTCAACAAGATGCTGGCGTCCTGTGGCTGCTCAGACACCTGGGTGGTCCTGGAGGGGAGTCCCAAACCTCGCTCTCCAGCAGTTGGGTGTGCAACTCTCCAACCTGAATTGCAGACTTTGAATTAAAGATAAAAATACATGTGCTTTGGGTGAAGATCCTAAGTCTCTCCAGGAGAATCAGGGAACTGATTTTCCTTTCTCATCCCCACACAACATGAATCATTTTACTTTGTAGATAATTCCTTACAATGTACAAAACACATCACTCTCCATTATTGCATTTAATTCTCACAAAACCTGGTCAAGAGTTTTGTGTTGTGAAACTCAAAAAGATGAACTTGGAAGAGGGTTCTGCCTTTGACAGTAAAATCTGCCATTTACTGGGCACATACTGTGTCTATTGTCTCACCCAATCCTATGGCAGTATCCACAGCTGGCTGTTCTGGAGTAAGGAATCTAAGGAATGAGAAGTTTAAAAACATGTTCAAGAACCCTCGGCAAGGAGGGCTCCCAGTGGGCTTTGTAAGGCCCATGGAAGAGTTCTCAACAAAGATCAAAACGGGGCAGGATGGAGGGTAAAACACTCAGCTATCTCATTCTATACTGGGGATTGTGCTACAAAACCCCAAAGGTCTTAAGTGATATCATCTGAGCACTGAGAAGTGAAGAAAGAAAAAAAAAAAATCCAAGGGTCCCCTTTATAATCTGGAAACTTTGTTAGCCATAATCAGTTTTTAAAACTTTTTGTATTTTACATAGAGAAGAGGTCTCACTATGTTGTCCAGGCTGGAGTCAAACTCCCTAGCTCTAGCAATTCTCCTGTCTAGGCTTCCCAAATGTGTTGGGATTACAGGTGTGAGATACTGTGCCTGGACTCAGTTTAAAATTTCTTTAAATCTAATTAGTCATTGATGTTACCTCCTCACAGGGAAAGGGAACCACAATTCTACGAGTTCCCTTTTTTGGGAAGTAGTTTCCATCTCCTTGATCTCCAATAACCTCTACTAAGAAGAGGACTGGAAGCTCCTTGATTTGAGGTCTTCTTCCTAACTTTGTAAACATCGATCTTGTCCACCACTTTCAGTGTCTGTTGCTGACTAAAGTCTCCAAATCTTCTCTTTCTCTCTAAGTCAAGCTCCTGGGTTTCTTCTCCCACAGACCTGATGAGCTGTCAACAGCCTGAGTATGACAAGAATCCCAGTCATGTCTGCTTGTAGTTGCTTGACAATCTCCATTCTTTGGTATGGTTGAGTCCTCTACTAGCACTCTCCTTGGTAAAGCTCAGATTATTGGGCAGGGGACCATCCTTAAACAGACAGTGTCTTTACTGGGTCTTTAGCCACCCAACTTCAGAGCACATTTCACTCTGTTCTTTGTATAGACAACCCCCTTGGTGTAGGGCAGCAAGGCAGGACTGTGGCCCTGATCTTAGATTCATTCAGTGAGAAGCATTTATTAAGCACTGGCTATATCTTAGAAACCATTGGTCTCTGAGAGAAGTGAATAAGCCATGTTGATCCTAGTTGATGGGGACACACCATCCACACGTGTGCCACTTTGGAAACCCAAGAGTCACTGTTGATTTATTGCTCACCCTTAGCCCCCACATTGCAGTCAAACACTAAATATGACCAGTTTTCCCTTCTAAATAGTCACCAAACTTATCTCTACTACTGCATCCCACACAACACACCCACCCCTAGTGTGGCTCTTTAATAGCTCTTTTGTTGTTTATAGCAGTCCCCCCACCACTAGTCTGATCTAGTCTCATCCTCTTTAATCACTGTCCCATACTACAGTGCAAGTGATCTACCTAAAAAACACATGTAAGTCTTTCAAGTGGCTCCCTCTGGTCCACTTAACATGGAGCATGAAGTCCTTGGGGTGCTGGCTTCTACCTGGCTCTCCAGTCTTATCCCTTGACCATCAGATCAATTCTTCAGCCCTTTCGGGTCATCGGGCCTCCAGACCTCCTGAAGGGTAATGATTTTGATTCTCTACTCTGCTCCCCCATCAACCACTGCCCCTCTGCGTTTACTCCCTGGTCACTGCAGCCTAGACTCTGCCTCCTTCCTAACCCCTACATCTAGATAACTCCTTTTCATTCTTTTTTTTAAGATTAGAAAATACAGTTTATTTAGAAAGTAAATTGGGGAGAGAGAGAGAGAGAGAGAGAAGGAATACACCTCCGCAAGGGAGGAGAGGGGGCCTTTTCATTCTTTAAGACTTATTTTGGGCTTTCTTTTTTGTTTCACTAGAAAGCCTCTTTCACTTCCCTGTCCACCCCATGAGAGGAGTCTTTCCTCAGTGGGCCCATGGGGTCCTTGCCCATCGCCACTGCTTCTCCTAACCCCCTGCATGGGAGCTATCTAGTGAAGACATGAGAGTTTTTGTGCTTCATGAGACTCTGGACCCCATGGGTGGAATGGCCAGGATATTTGGCACAGGATGTAGGCCCCTGGCGAGTTTGTTGAATGGAGAAACAAATCATTCCAGTCCATGGCAAACAAGGGGGCTCTAGGAGTGACTGCCTCCAGCTGGGGAGCTCAGAAGTGGTTCTAAAGAAAAGCCTTGGGGCTGCATGTTGAAGGGAACAGAGGAACTGGTGGAAGGATGTGGAGGAGAGACTATCCTTCCTTCAGTGTAGCAGGCTCCAACCCCCGCCGTCTTCCTTGCGGTCACCTGATTTCTGTCCCCAGAGGTACTGGGGCAGGAACTGAGCTATTTCAAAGAAAATGCAGTCAACAGCCTTCGAGAAAAGTGTATTGAGAATTCACCAGAGCAAGAAGCGTGTGGCAAGATGAGTCAGCCACAGGTCCAACCCTCTAGTGGTTTCATGGTCTAGTAGGGAAGCAAATGTAGTTTTTTTTTTCCTTCCTATTTTATAGTTATATTTATCTGTATTTGTTCATGCGGGGCTGCAGGTTATGCAAGAGCAGATGGATCTCACACCTGAGAACCTGTCTTGTCCCTGTGCTCTGTTCCTCACTCTGACTGCTCAGGAGAGTGAAAGTGGGTTCTGGGCCGGCTTCTCTGCCAGCAGGGCAGCATCTGGGAAGCAGGTCTCTTCCCAGCTAGGAGAGTGACACTGCTATTGCCCTCCCCAGCCCCTCTTCTGCTGGGTCTCTTCTTGGTCCCTAGAGAGAGTATCATTTAAAAAGTAGACAGCAACCTAAAACAGTAAAATATTTTTCCTTCCTTCCTTCCCTCTTTCTTCTTTATCCTTCCTTCTTTCCTCCCTTCCAACCACCCTCCCACCTTCCTTCCTTCATTCGTTTCTTCCCACCTTCCTTCCCTCTTTCCCTCTTTCCCTCCGTCCCTCTGTCCGTTCTTTTGTCCTTTCTCTCTCTTTCTTTCTTTTGGATGAAGGCTCCGTAGTCTCTGTTCTGTGTAGCGGCTTCGGGGGAAAGTCCATCCTTCTTACCTTTCTACTCCCTTTGCCCAGGAAGTGTTGTCCCTTGACCAGAGGAGAGCTTCAATATTCCTGCCTGGGGTCCTGGTGCTCTTTCTCACCCTCTGCATGTTTAACTTGCACAAGGGGCCACGTGCCCCCTGTGCTGTACATGGCAATAACTGGGCAAAATATGCTTGTGGCCGAGATATGGGGGGCAAGGTTACTGGGAAAGGAGGCAAACCTTGGCCTTCATTTCCCTGGTTAACTGTAGCTCTAAGAAGCACCCAGGAAGCAAAGCATTCACCTGGGTAGACTGGTCCAAGTCACATGTCTATTACCTTCCAGCGAAAGCTGTAGCCACAGAGTGGGGAGGTTGAGTATTTGAGCATGCAAGTTGGCTTGACTTCCCCAAACTCCTCATTTATCTTTCTTCCTCCATCAACAGAAACCAAGGAGGACTGAAAAAAATCCTCCTTTAGCTGTGTACTCATTGAGAGATGGCTTCCTTTGGCCTGGATGAGCTGCTTTCTGGGTTGCTGGTCTGGACCAACCAGCTAAAAGTCAAGTGGTTTAACTGACACTTTGAAAACACACCTGCTTGGCCTTCCGAGGATGACAAGGGTTGGAAGGGCTAAGGTGCCTGGTCTCAGGTGGCTGAAACCGAGAGACTGTTGCTGAATGAACAGTGGGATCCACCAAGACCAAGAAGGCCTGTGACCTGAAAACTTGTTTGTCCAAGTGGGTGGAGAGAAGCTTATGGGGACAAACCACCCCCAAAAGGACTAGGACCACTGGTGGCCCTGAATGTATAACAGAGATGATGACAAGATGAACAGGCTGTACAACCTCCATAAGGCTCAGTTTGCCCATCTGTAAAATGGAATATGAACATCCATCTTGTATGATTCATGCATTCACTTACTTATTCACTAAACATTAACTGAGCACACACTATGTGCCAAGCTCTGTGCTGAGGCCCGGAAACATAACATATTAGTTATACTTGGTCCTTATCTCAGGTTCCTTATGGGTCTTCCCAAGAGGTTTCTGAGAGATCTGGGGATCATATATTTCTATGACCAAGCTCAAGACACATCACAGATGCTCAAGAAATGCTGCTGTTGTCACTGAGTCTAGGTCTTCTGCAGGGGAATACGTCTGGGCCCAGTTACTGGACTTGTAGCTATGAGGCAGAAGCCTGGATACTAGATCCAGGGCACTTGTCATCGAGGCATGTCATACAAAGAGGCATTGATGGCTAAATCACCTGCAATGTTGCACTGGCGTGGCTGGGATTGGGGTCTACTGGAGAACCTGCAGGGGCCAGGGAAGGGTGAGCTATGGGAAAAAATGTGTGGAATCCAAGCTGTCACTGGAGAAAGGTTTCCATTGGTTGCATTATTCTGAATGTGTGTGTTTGTGTGTGTTTGTGTGTGTGTGTGTATGAAAGAAGGTTCATTTTGTATATTACTCACTTTTGTAAAAAGAATTTATTGAATACCTGTTCAGTGTGAGGCACTGTGTTCAGAACTGAGAAAGGACGAGGGAACCATGAAAGACAGCTCTCCAGGATCTGACAGTCTGATGGGTAGAAAGAAAAAAGAAAAATAATCAGGGCAAGGTGGTGGCCTCAAGGGCCAGGATGCATGGTTGAGCACATAGTGTGCACTCATTCAGTGTTAGGAGGTCAGTGCGTGCGTTCAGAATGGGTGTGGTTGGTTTGACTTAGAGAGGGTGGGGAGTTAGATAATATCTTACAGAAGATGAATGGATGTGTGGTCTCTACTCTGTGTCTCAAGGATGTTTATGGGAGAGTGAGCAGACAGGGCCTGAGGAGAGGAGGCTGCTGTTGAGTGGCATTCATTCATTCATTCATTCAACAGGTCTTTACTCAGAGACTCCTATTGCCAGGCATCGCTCTAAACTCTGTGGACTCAGTGAAGAACAACTCTTGCCTTATTATTGTGTACATTCTAAAGGAGGAAGACAAGTAACTATAGTAGTGAGTAATTATATGTAGCAGCGGTTCTCAAACTTTCTGTTTTCAGTACCCCTTTATATTCTTCAAAATTACTAAGAACCTCAAAGAGCTTTTATTTATGTAAATTATAGCTATTAATATTTACAATACTAGGAATTATAACTGAGAAAGTAAAGATACTTAATATGTGAATACTTAAAAATAACAATAAGATACCCATTACATTTTAGCACAGATAACATATATTTAGTGAAAAATTACTATTATTCCCCAAACAAACATAAATTTAGGGAACAGTGGCATTTTAAAAAACCTTTTTGCAGAGCTCTGTAATTTATAAGTAGAAGACAGCTGGGTTTTCATATCTGCTTCTGCATTCAATCTGTGCTGATGTATTGTTTTGGCCAAATATATGAAGAAAATCTGGCCTCACACAGACATATAGCTGCAGAGAGGGAGAAGTATTTTAACAGCCTTTTCATTTAATTCTGGGTATAATTCTTTACACTATGCCAGAATTCAACAAGTAGTGGTTTCTTAAAGGTCATTTGCAATGTTGACTCTGAAACTATAACATTCTGTCTTATGGAAATCCATTGGCCTGTCTTGCACTTTGAATGTGTCTTTTACCCATATATTGTGAACTGATCATCATTTGGAAAATATAGGCTCACCAAGTTATGTAGATATTTTAAGTGGTAATACATTTTATTATTCAATACAAAAAAATCACATTTGTTAATATCATCACCAATCTCATCAAAAAGGTCTTTAAGTATTGGTAACTGACAGATACAGATTTTCAGAGTTTTAAACTTTTGCTTGAAAGTTTATATCTTACCTTTGACAACAAATGCTATCAGTTATTTTCCAGAAAATGCCTGTCAAACACCCAAGTCTGAATGGCCATACCTTATCTGTCAGTTGTCAATCTTGCAAGTAAAAACATGCTCCATAGCAACAACAACAAAACAAAATGACAATTACTAGTTCAGCTTGCAACTCAAACAATCGCACAAGTAATTCTTCTTAAGAAAACTGTCATACTTCAGCAGGTGGCAAAAGGGCTTTATGTATATTTCTCAGAGTATTAAAAAGACACATACTCATGGGGCAAGATTTAATAAAGTTAATAATCTGTGCAGTTTCCCCAGGGGCATTCTTAAGTGAAAGTGGCAACTTCTTAAACTGTAAGTGTGTGGCAGTGAGGCATGTGATGACTGTTAGCATAGTTTGATGCCGCTGACTTGATTCATGCAAAGGCACCAGCAGTTTTACTCATCATTTCTTTTGTACCACCAGTGCAAACGTTGACACAGAGAAAAAGGGCAAATGACATCTTAGTGTTATTGTAAAAATAGTTTTGATGTGCCTCAAAGACTTTCAGGGTTTGCACGGCATACTCTGAGAACTGCTGATATGGATGGACCATGTAGATGGTGGTTAAGTGCAACGGTGAGAAATACAGCAGGGGTGAGGTAGAGGGAGGGCCTGGGCAAACGGTTACAGTTCTAATTGGGTGGTCAAGGAAGACTTTGATGAGAAAGTAACATTTGACAGGTGACATTAAAAGTGGTGAGGAAGTGAGCCCTAGTATCTTGGGGAACAGCTGTCAAGGAGAAAAGAACAGTCAGTACAAAGGCCCTAAGGTAGGAAAATGCTTGGTATATTTAAGGAGCAGCTAGGAGTCCAGGGTGACTGGACAAGTGGATACAGAAAATCACAGAAAATGTGATTAAAGAGATGATAAGAGCCAGACTGTGAAGGGCCTTGCAGGCCATTATAAAGGACTTAGGCTTTAATTTTGGGTTCACTGGAAAACCCCGGGAGGGTTCTGAGCAGAGGAGTGACATGATTGGTTTCCATTGCAGAAGGGGACAAAGCTGAGAGGTACAGTGTGATCAGATTCTGTGTCTGTAAGTTTTGTGCATGTATCCTTAAATAATCCCTGTTGCATAGTAGGTGTGTTAAAGAAGAATTTTGGATGAAAGAATGTCCTATGTTTCTGTGCCTGTCAAGGAACAGGGTTATGTTAGCCAACTTTTGCTATAGTAACAAACACCCCAATAACTCAATGGTTTACGAGAACATTTATTTCTTGCTTATATTACTTGAAGACTGTGTCAGCTGCATTTCTGATGGAATGAGGGTGGGAGAATTAATATTTGGGAACGATAGTACAATCTAAAAGGTCATTCTGAGCGTGAGGTGTAGCTGTAGTCTGCTAATTACGGCCCTACCTGAATTAATGCATTTGACTTAAGTCTTTTGTGTATGGGGCCTGGCAAAGGCCGTCTTCCAAGAAGACACTGCCAGAATCGAGCCATCGGCTTGTGTGCTGAACAAATGCGCAGTCCCCCTTCTGCAATTCATTCCAAAAGAATGGCCATGAAACCATGGCCTTTTCACCCCAGGAGCACAGACCTTATCTCAGGGTTGCTCAACCCTGACTAGAAGTGTAATGTTTGGGGCCCATGAATGGAGCCAGCCATGAGACTCTGGGAGAGGGGCTTGGTCACAATAGGTCCTTCAACCACTAGCATCAGAGTCCCTTGGTGGAGATGGAAGCCTGTTAACCTCACAGATTTCTGAGCCCCACCCTAGGAATCTTTGGAGGTGGGGGCGGGGACTTCTCCAGGCCTTATGAAGAGAAGGGGCATCTCAAAGCTGGATAGTGGATTGTATCACAGTAGCCTACTTCTCTGCCTTGCCTTTATTGTCATTGTCTGGGAGCACTCATGGATTGGACCCTGGGGCTGGGGCATTGTACTAGGCCATGGGCCAGCCTGAGAATTGCCAGAGAGGCAGGCGAGGCACTTTTAAAGTCAGGAGACTTCCTTACTTGGAAGTTACATCCATGCAGCCCTGACCATCCTCTCAAAGTTTTCTATCTGACTCATCTGAATTTGGCTGACTGTTTGACTAATATTAAAAGGAAGCCTCTCACAGACAGCTGGATATCACCTTTCTCTGACCCAGACTCTTTAGCCTTGAACATCAGCCCCTGGGTCTCAACAGGTCCTGCTTTTGAGAAATACTTCCTTGAAAGTCTCTCAACTACCAGGAACACAGGGGCCAGGCTCATTTTTGTTGGGTGATTTCATGGTATCAGAAGCATTGCCTCTTAACCACTTCAGGTGACTAAAAAGAGACTTAGTCACCCCCCCCCACCCCATCCCCATTGGTGGAACTTTCTTTTTTTGGGGTCTCATCAAATTTAAGCACCGTGGGGCCTTCCGTGGAGGCCCTATTTATGATCCAAAATGATTTATAGCAGTACTAGAACTTCTCACAAAAGACAAATTAATACTCAGACGTCTTTTCAGCGCCTTTTAGTGCCTCCTTTGAGAAAGAGACGTTGACCCAGGGCCAAGATGTGGGAGGCAAGTTGTCCTGAATGCTTCAAAATTGGTCTCTGCTTTTGACTCGGTTTCTGTCTCTTTGTTCTTCAATTTGGTTTGTGTGAATTTATTGTTCCCTGACCAAAGGAACACCATGGGAGCACACTCAGTTTTAGAGGCAGGGTGAGACTCTTGAGTGTTTTTGCACATCCTGAGTTTGAGCCAGGTTTGCTTTTCCTTCTCAGAGGATCTTAACAATGATTTCCCAATATTTTACCTTTGGTGGCCATGTTATATTACTAAAATTTCAGCAAAGTTCCTGAGATTTATAATTAAAGCTGATGTGATCCTCTCTCTATCCTCCAGTAAAGAGAAAACGAGACTTCAGTGTCTTAGCATAAGAAATTGTACATGAGCTCAGCAAGGGAAATATTGAGGAAAAGGAGTGAAAATCTAAACGGGGAAAGGTGAATTTCCAATGATCATGTATGACAAAGGCAGCATTTTTTATCATTGGCATCTGAATTTCCCTATTTTAATATGGAATCATTAAGTGAACACTTCAGTAAGAAACTAGAAAGTGAACTGGTTGCTATTATAAGTTTTTTCCCTCTTCTGCCAAGTGGCAGGGTTAGGGTTAGGCCTGTTATCTGCAGTTTTAATAGCAACAGATAAACAGAAGGGCTTGGGAAGTTGTTCTTCAAAATGTATTTCTGCCTACGGGTTCCTTCATCCAGAAGAAGTGATGATCAGTCACCGAGGGACTGTTAGCAATTCAGATGCACATGCTCAGTCAAGAGTACTCTGATTCCATAAGTCTGAGGGGTCCTGAGACTCTTGGTTTTAAACAAATGGCCAAGCATTTGTGTTGCAGTAGGTCTTGTGTTTAGGAAACTCTGAGCTAGAATACAAAGAAGGTCAAGATTTTCTGGCCAGGATTAGTGGTTCATACCTATAATCCCACCATTTTGGGATACTGAGACGGAAGGATTGTTTAAGGTCAGGAGTTCAAGGTCAACCTAGGCAACGTAGCGAGACTATGTCTCAAAAAAAAAGAAAGAAAGAAAGAAAAGAAAAATTAACCCAGTTACTTGGGAGGCTGAGGCAGAAGGATCATGCCATTGAACTCCAGCAGTCTTGGTGACAGATTTTTGTTCTGGCTTGGCTTTACTTGTTCACCCTGGATTTTGGCCTCCCATCTTGAAAATATGGGATTTTCTCTTTAACAAATGTTATTGACCCTGCACTCAGAAATTCTACTTCTATGCTTCTGTCCTCAGAATGGTATCCCAAAACTGGTGTGGTGGTGGGGAAACAAGACTTTGCACCCCAAATTATTGGTTATCATAATTTATAAAATGGCAATGCTAGAAAACAAATGTCTTTGGAATGATTGCATGAATATGGTAATTCCTTTTAACAGAATACTTTGCAGATATTACAAGTGATATTTGTTAAGTCTATATGACTATAAGCAAAATGCTCATGATATAACAAAAAGCAAGATACAGCATACAGAATGCTTGCACCAGGTTAAGTGGGGAAAATCCCTCCCCTGTGTATAGAGGACTGGTGGGTAAGAAATACACAAAATGTTACTGAGGTTGTCTTTGGATCAGGGTATTTGGATATTTTTATTTATTGTTTACATTTTCTTTAATGATCAGTTATTGCTTTTATATTATATTGCATATACACATATATCTGTATCTATGCATACAAATATATATATTAAAACAAAATAATTGTATGGATTTGGTCACAAAATAGGACCTGGTGTGGCATTGTGAGTGGTTAAAACCAAAACTGTCTCTTTTATTGGGGAAGAGTGAGCGAGATCAGTGGTGTGTGCCATCAAGTCACACACAAGCAGTGCCATTCTTGACCGACAGAAAGATATATGTATGTCAATATTCAGTCACAATGCTCTTTTTCCTTGCATAAGGATAGACAAATGCCATTTCTGCACATAATAGACCTTGAATTTGGTGTGAGATCTTCCAGGTCTAAATGGCTGAGGTTGTTCTAGCTACAGGGAAAACCTAGGACACAGCTGCCCACTTCCTACTCCGAAAGCCACCAAATCCTCCCTGCAGGACACTGAAGCCCCAGAAGAGTACCATATGTAGTCAGATGATAAAGCCTGAAGCTTCCTGGCTAAATTAGAAGGATCCTTTCCCCTTAGGAAAGAGACAGAGAATAATTTTTATGCCAGTTCTAGTTGTTTAAAGCCCTGTGTTAAAAAGAATTTTGAACAAGTCTGAGAATTTAAACAGACAAACAAACAAATGAACAAAATCCTACATCAATGCACCCTATCCTCTGCCCTGAGTGAACAGAATGGAAGGTCCCAGGTCATGCCGGATGTCTCGCTGAAAGGACTAGCATTTCCCTCCAACTTCCCCTGGCCTCGGAGTATTCCTGACTGAGCTATTTCTGCTTTCCACATTCAGTTCTTCTAAACATCCTCATTGTCTTCCTTGAGCCAGGTCAACCTACCCAGCTCCACTCCTGTGCCTAGGTCTCCTCAAGAGTCTCAAAAAAAAAAAAAGAGTCCTTTGACCTACCTCATTATTCATTCAGAACAAGGCAGAAGTTTAAAAAAAAGAAAAGGCTGCTGAGTTTTAAAAATATCTATCCCTTGGCCTTTAGACAAGTCCTTATTGACTCTTATTTAGCACCTAATTCAAAACTTGTGTTGTCTAGTACAGCAGCCTCTGGCCACACATGGCTATTTAAATCACTTTTAAATTAATTGAAATTAGATAAAATTTAAAGCTGAGTTCCTTAGCTAAACTAGCCAGACCTTCAAATGTTCAATAGTGGTAAGTAGACAGGGCACATAGAACGTTTCCATCATCACAGAAAGTTCTAAAAGTTCAACTGAGTTATATTATACTTTCTTCTCTCTCTCTCTCTCCCTCTCTCCCCCACCCTATCTCTCTCTCTCTCTCTCTCTCTCTCTCTCTCTCTCTATTTATTTATATTTATATTTAGTTTCCCAACTCACAAAAGATTAGGAATAGCAAATTAAGGGCACAGGGAATGACAACAAAGGACCTGATGTAAGAGGAAGAGATAGAATGATTAGAAAGCAAAACTATATTTATATTGCACAGCTACTATGTGTCAGGCACTGGTCTAAGTTCTTGAGCTAAAGATTTCATGAGCTGCCCTCATGGAATGGGCAGAACCAGTAATACCTTTAGTAATACTTTGAAGATATTCAGTATAGGAAACAATGGTCTTTGTCAATATCCTCTGAAGGCATCATCAGTTAACAATCTGATTCAATAATTGATATTTATCTTGAGTCATCAAAAATAGCTAATATACTTTAAGAAGACAATAAGTACTTACATTTTAGAAAGGTTACTTTCTGAGTAGCTAAAGGAGCTAGTTTCAATTACTTATAGATCTTGGTTGCCTACTCTTTTTTTCTTTCTAAGTTGGATAATTATCATTTTATAGGTAAAGGCTCAAAAAAAAGTATCCTGTTTTTGTAAACTCCTTTTTGAGATGAGTTTATATTGACCTTTCTTTCTATGTCTTTTCAATGTTAATATAATTTGCTTTTAAGTTCTGTCCCTTGATACTATATGACTCTGGATAAGTCATTTGAACTTCCTAATGTTTCAGTCAGAAAGTGAAAAAGAAGTGGAGGTAGCACAGATAACTGTGGGTAGCATAAATTTTAAATAAAATGCCCAAGAGGGCTTTCTCAAGCAGGCAAGGACAAGGTGGGATTTGGTGAATCTGTACAATTTCTCTTTTTTACTCTCATCCCAATCCCCTAAAGAATTATCTTCTTGTCCTTTATAACTGGTTAAAAAACAGAAGCCAAGCAGTATTAAGCTTAAATATTTGCTTACAGAAAGAATTCAATTCTGATAGTAAAATAATTGTATCAAAACAATGAGAAAACATTTAAAATATTTGTAGAAAACCCCAGGGTTTGAAATATATGAGCATCATCCTTTTAGATGATGGTACAAGTTTTGTGAAGGAAAGGGGAGCATATATCAAAACTGTGTTTAAAAAGTGTAGGTCAGAATTGGGGTAGAAACCCCTATTTTAAAAATGATGTAAAAGACAGAGTCCAAGATCACTAAGGAAGCATGATGTAGTGGGAGAAAACACAGCATTTGGGGTCAGACAAATCTTGGTCAAATCCTAGCTCCAACGCTTATCAGCTGTGACAACCTGTTGAAGTAAGTAACTTAACCCCTTTGTGTCTTGGTTTACTTATTTGCAAGAAAAAAAAAATGACAGTGATAGTATCTACCATGCAAGACTGTTGCAAGTGTGGTAATTTGTGTGAAGCATTTGGCATACAGTAGGTACTTGTATTAGTTAAGGTAACACTAACTGTTGTAACAGTTAAATGTCAAATTCCAGTGACTTAATGTGATTAAAGATTATTTTATGCCCATGTAATAGGCTAAATGGAGAAAGCAGAAGGCTTTCCTCCATGTGGTGACTCAGGGATCTAGACTTCCATCTTGTGATTCCCCCATTCTTATCCATCTATAAAGGGAAAGCAGGGGACTTTTCTCTCTGTGGTTATTCAAAGGTTCAAGCTTTCATCCTATGACCTCCCCACTACCTGAAGCCTCAAAGTCATCTGCTTCCAGATAGAGAAGGAGAAGGAGAGAGTAAAGAAGCTTTATCTGTTTCTTAAAAGCCCTGGCCTTAGACATGAGGCTCATCCAGTTTCACTCATATTCCATTGATGAGAACTAGTTTATGTGACCTCACTCAACTACAAGGAGAGCTGGGAAATCCAGTCCTACTTTAGCAGCCAGCTTTTAGCCATAACTCTACACTCTGAAGGAGTGCCAATGCTTCTGACTAACAGCTAACCATTTTGCCATAATTCTAACTCCAAATGCTGGCCTCAAGTGCTGTACTTTTTCCCACTACGTCATACTGTCTCCCATCCATCAATGATCTTGGACTCTGTCTTTGACATTCCATTAATGGTAGCCATTCTTAAATTACTTGGCATGTAACACACAGTCAAGTGAGCAGTGATTCTGTTGGATAACAAAACTAAGAATGCTGTAAAATGCTGAAGGATGGGAAGAAAATTCAAAACCCAGAGGATAAAGCTAGATGAGTAAACTAGTTTACAAGGTTTAATCATGTTTTTGGTCATGTTTTATTTGGTCATATTTGAAACCAGAGTGTAATGTTTTTATTAATCCATCAAACAAATATTTACCATACTGATTATATGCAAGACATTGGGCTAATCATTGGGTGTGGGCTGGGAAGGGGGTACAAAGATGAGTAAGACCTGGATCTTGCCTTCAAAGAGTTTACATTCTGGTAGGGGAGGGAAGATATGCACATCCTCAAAGAACCACAAAGACAGGCAGTTTGGGCAGTGCCCTGAGAAATGCAAAGTGCTATGGGATTTGAGAAAGGGTGGGATGGTTTCTGCCCCGCATGATTCAGCTGCAGGAGAACATTCCAAACACCCAGAATCTATTACCTCTTGATAACACTCTACTTGCTCCAACAACTTTCAACTTTTTTTCTCAGAGTTCCTGTCTGCTCCATCTCTGCTCTCCAAGCTCAGAGCCTTCTTGACCCCTCTCTCCCCCACCCCACCTCTGGGCCTTTGGCTTGTTCCTTCTTCCTGGCAGGGCCTAGGCTTCTAGACTCTATTCCCTGCACTGGGTCTCTTCTTGTGGCAGCTCTTAAGAGCTTTGCTTCAGTGGGCTGTACGTCCTGAGAATGGCCTGGTGTCCCAGATGCTACCCAATCTCCTGGGCTCTTTTCTACCTTGGAGTTGTAGGGGATGGATCACTTTATGGATAAAATTGCATTTGACTTAGGCATTGAAGGAACACACAAAATTTTGTTAAGTATAGATGAGTCTTTCATCTCTGTAGTGCTTAACTTGAAAAAAAGATTCTTTGTCACCACTGACTCAGTCTAATTGAAATTTTTTCAGTTCCATGTGGGTTTTTGGAAAGGCTGTTTGTCAGACATCTGGTTGATTGCAGAGGACACTGAGATGAATAAGAACCAGCAACTCCTGTGGTGTAGGTAGGGCAGCTGGTATCACACTCATTTAATGAATAAGAGAGACTGAGGCTTGGAGAGGTCAGGTGACTTTCCTAGGACTAACCAGCCAGTAAGTAGGATAGACAGAATTTTTCTCCTTAGCCCTAGTCTAGTGCTCTTTATCATATCACAAAATGCCTTGGGGGTTTAAATGAAGGAACTAAATTTTATCAAATTAAATTTCATTTAATAAGATGTACTAACTTGCAAGAATATTTGCGATGTAATAGGATATTCTTTTTTATTTTACAGTTGTGGGATACATATGAGGATTTGCTACATAAGTAAATTGCATGCAGGTGAGGTTTGGGCTTCTAGCGAGCCCTCTCTATCCCTGGTAGTGGACCTGGTACCCAGTGGGTGGTTGCGTGCCCCTTATCTCTCCCTTCCTTTCTTCCCCCATTAGCAGACATACTTGAAGCTTGTAAAACCTTCAGTAGTCAAAGAAGTAAACTCTACAATCACCGTTGGCTGTATGCATGAAGGACTGCATTAATGAATTCATGGTGCATGGTACCCTGATAGCTCCCCTAGTCTGAATGTATAGGCAAGTCCATAACCTGTCTATTTGGGAACAGGTGTTGACTGTGACAGTCTAGTCTGTAGGTGTAGGGCACAAAAGGTCCTCAACCCTTGCTTCTGTGATCGTCTGGTGAAAGTGCGCTTTGCCCCGGATAGTTGAAACTGACATTTAATTTCAGTTCTGCTATTACTCCTTCCTCTCCAGATTCTCAGGGCGGGTTGGGGCGAGGATGGGGGCCTCCTCGTGAGGCAGAAGCAGAAGTTTTTGTGGATGAGGTGGAGAGGGGTTGAAAAGGAGAGAGGAATTTGAGAGAGGGATTTGATAAGGCTGAAGAACCTGGTTGCCCTGAATACAAGGGCCACCTTTGAAAACGTCAAGAGCTGTGAAGCTTGCGAAGCGATGGAGAAGTAGATGCAGGACAGGAAGCGGGGAGCAAGGGCAAAGAGCGTGTTTGGGGTGTTTATTGTGAGACAATGACAAGGCCTGAAACTTGAGCAAAATAGCAACACCGAGTAGTCGTGGGTGGGGAGAGAATTCAGAGAAATGGCATCTGGAATGAAAAATCACCAAGTTCACTCCATCTCAGGGTCCCAGAACCTGTCCTATGTGCAGAAGCACAATCCTTACCTGCTTTGAAAAGATGCCGAATTTTCCTATTTGAGACCAAGCTGTACCTTTTTCACCCCTGGAGATTGGGACCCAGAGGTGTGAAAGAATTCTCTCAGCTCTAGCCATGAGCACTGTTTTAAAATGCCGACTTTCTTAAATGCCTCATAGTTTGAAAGGTAACAAATGTATATTTGATATTTAAAAAATAAATGAGCAAGAAAACATTTCAGCAGAAAGAATCTGAAGTGACCATTGAGAGGTGGAGGTGGTTTTCTAAGTTTTCTAATTCTGAGTTCCCCGGGGTTTGGGGTGGGGGCAGGGCCCGCCTCACTCATCTGGGGCCTCCATTTCTAACAAATTTTGGTAAAATAACACACGAATGACCGATGAGTAAGGAGACTTACTTTCAGCAAGAGAAGTGGGAAATGGAAACAGGACCCCCGCTTCAGAACAGGCTTTGAGAGTGTGGTGTGAACCCAGAAGGTCTGGGGGCCTCGGTTTCCTGGTTCTCATCTCTCCCACCAGACCAGGGCGTATGCAGGGATGTACTAACCTTGGAAGGAAAGGTGTCAAGGAAGGTGTTTGGATGGTGTGTGCATTCCTCAGGATTAACGAAAGGATGAAATAAAGACACCCGCTCACAGAGCATCTGTTTGTTGAGTTCCTCCTATGTGTCAGGCCTTAGGTTCACAGCAGAGCACAAAATAGGCAAATCCCCACCCTCGAGGTATCTACATTGCAGCGGGGAGAGAGGGACAGGCAGTGAACTGATAGACAAGTATTAGATGGAAGTACACTATGGAAATAAATGGAGCAAGAAAGGGACTCAGGGAGTACAGTACAGCTGTTGGAGAAGGCCTGAGGAGAAGATGACATTTAAAGCAGATAATAGAGTCAGAGCTGCGGCTTCCTTGGGGAAAGGGCATCCCGTGCCCGGGAAACAGCAGGTGCACAGGCTTGGGAGGGAGCTGCCAGGTGTGTTCTGGGAGGTGAAAGGAGGCCGGGGCAGCTGGAGCAGAGTGAGAGGGGCGGAGGGCGGTGGAGATGAGGTCAGAGAGGAGCAAATCCTCTGGGCTTATAGGCCATGCCTCGAATGTGGGCTTTTACTGTGTGAGATGGAGCCTCTGGGGGTGAACAGAGCAAGGACAGGATCTGGCTTAAGTTAAACAGGATCACCTGATTTGGACTTAGGTTTGTATGAAAATCTCTTAACACGCTGGCAAGAACATAACACTTAATAAATGGTAGCTGCTGCTTTATTAAGCTTATTAAAACATGGAGGGGAGAGAGGGTACCAGCGTGGTAGATGGTTTCCTATAATATGTGTGTTGCCTTTTGGCTCCGCCAGCTTTTTTCGCATCGAATATGATGAAACTCGGGGTGTCAAGATGGTAAAAATGCTTGGGAATTACCAGACCTTGGGCCTGAAACTAGATTAGCAAGTGTCCTGATTTTGATTCATTGCCTCATGGGTGGGATAAGTATTTATTGAGTATCTCCTATATGCTAGGTGCTGAAACAGACACTGGCAATAAACACAAAATCGAACAAGACTGATGGAGTTCCTGCTCTCATGGGTATCATTTGATTTCAATCTCCTCCTCTGGGCAGTGTCTGAGACTGACACGAAACAAACAATCATGCAAACGATTATCCCAAGCCAACAGTGATAAGTGAAAGATGGGTGCCAGGTGCTCTGGAATGATCTGCAAATGGCCTCACCTGGTTATTGTGAAGGGCCTCTCTGAGGAAGGGACATGTAAGCTAACACAAGAGAAAGGAGGGAAGTTGTTCTGGTGAGATAGATCCCTGAGGGAGAGGAGATGGCACATACAAAGGGCCTATGGCAGGAAGGAGGAAGTGTATGCCCATGCCTGGAGAGCAGATAGCTAGCGAGGAGAAAGGAAGGGGGGTGAGTCTGAAGGGGTGGGCAGGGTTAGTCAGGCGAGAACTTTTGGTATGTGGGATTTGGGGCCTTTATTCCAAGAGCAATGGGCAGTGTTGGAGAGTTGTCAACAAAGGGGTGACCTGACTGGACCTGCATTCAATCCTTCTGGCTGAGGGTGGAGTGTAGTCTGGATGGGGACCAGAATGGGGACCTGTTGGGAGGCCCCTGCAGCATTGGACTGGTCAAATTTCTACACAGTGAGAATTGAGGTGCAACAGGAGCATTCCCCCAAATATCACCGCTGCCCACAGGTCTCTTTAAAATACTCCCTGGTTAGTGTCCTTCCTATGACTTTAACCCAGTAAAGGTGTCCCTTTCTGTCCATCCCCATCTGCCTAAGGCTGCTAGTCCTTGATATGAAGACCATGGGCATTGGGCTCAACCTGGCCTGGGATCCCAATTCTGCCCCTTTTGTGGGTTCAATAGCTCTCTCAATTCCTCATCTCCTAAAATGAACAAAATCACACTCGCCACACTGGGTGGTTTGGGAAGATTCAGTGAAATGACAATGATTTAAAGGTCTGTCCCAATCCCTGTACGGGCAGACAACTTGACAAATACTAGTTTCATGCTATTCTTCAAATGAATTGCTCTCCGATGAGAACTTGTCTCTTGAAGTCAGGTTTCTATTCCACAAGAGCACCCGAAGGAGAATGCAAAAAGTGATGGTGTGAGATATGGGAAACCATAACCTTTACCTTGCTTGGGGCTTAACAGCCCACTGGAACTCTGAGAATAAAAACTATAGAACATTTCAAGTAATCTGAGTAAAAGATGCTCAACAAGTGTGAGATAGAGCCATTGGAAGATGAGTGGTTTCTGCTCCTGTACAAAGTCATTTCCAAGGTTAATAAACACGCGTTTGTCAAAGGAACAAACCAAATCAAAATCCTGAGTAGGGAAATGGCCCCTAAGTATGGTAAGATGGGGTCCTGCATTTTCACTTGTATGGACTGTATGTTTAAGTGTTTGCATGTGTGTACTTATCATTCATTCAACATATAATAATAATTGATTATCTCATTCTACTGACATGGTACTAGGTGTATCCATGACACAGACGTGGCCTCTGTGTCTGTTTCTTCTGCAGGAGACTGTAGACTTTCTGACTCAATTCCTCGGTTAGAAACCAAAGGGCAAAACTCTAGTTTTTCAGTTTCACTCAGTGTTTTAATGGTTCCTTTTAAAGTGTCAAGATTTCATTGTGTGTATCATCAGCTCTTAAATTACATTATCTTGAATGTTTCTACTCAAACTTCTACCATTCAAATTTCAAAATATTTTTTAAAGGAACCTCAAATAATTTATCTCATGAAGTGACAGAGAATGAAAACGTGGCTCAGAAATGATTTAAAAACAGACAGTAAAATACATACATGGCTACATCAAAACTTGTAACATGCTCCCGGATCCACTGAGATCTGCACACTGAATGCATCACTGTCTTCTGGAATTGAACATAAGACATAAGGTGAGGGCCGTGTGTGTCCCATGATCCCCTATAATAACATACCCCTCTAGCCAAATATTCTATTCTGACGGCCCCTCACCCCTAGGAAACAAGCCGTTGACAGAAACATGATCACATAGTAAATTTGCCAGGCAAATTGTGAAATATGAGTCATGGTTCTATTTGTTCTGCAATTGTGAAAATTGCAAAATTTTTATCAAGATAAAAACCGAAACTCTGAGTGTCACTTCACGAGGAGCCCTGACAGTCTCACGTCAGATTGTTCTCTTGACCCACCCCCACGACTCTAGTCACGCTATGCTTCTGCCAGGGAGTCACCTGCTCTTTAGTGCTCAGCACCCAAAAAACTGCCTGCCTGGAGGGCCTTTTAAATTGTTCTTACAAGCACCTGTTGTTAGCCCGACCTCCAGTGCACCCGCCAAGGAGGCTTGCTTGTCCTGGAGGTACTGTCTCTCTCAGCGCCCCCTACCCTCCCCACTGTTCAGACTCTGGAATCCAGCCTTTCCTCCGTCCAGGTCTGCCCTCAGCATCCCTGCCCTGCAGCCAGGATCTCCCATCACCCCCTACCTGTCTTAAGTCCCATTCTCTAAAGAACCTGGTATTGGGGAATAGATTACTACTAATGCACTAATTTGTTACTCCTTCCGGGAATGAGGTGCTATCTTAAAGTGATCTTAGGTAGGTAATGTCTTCATCCCATGGCTTCAGGACTGTGTTTCTTGAAGTTTTAAGCTTCCTTGTATGGGCCTGAGGGTTACTCTATGGAGCGTGGAAACCTCTGCCCTCAATCCAGGCTTTAACTAGGGCCACTCTGCTTTTATATGCTCCCTACACGGGGTCTACACAGTGTAGTTAGTGAGAGGGTAAGCTTTGGAGCCAGACCACCTGGGCTGCAACCCCAGCTCTATCACCTACCAGCTGTGTGATGTTGAGCAGAGCCTTTAACTTCTCTGTGCCTTAGTTTTGTCATCTGCAAAATATTCACAATAACACTATCCTGTATCTACCTTACAGGGTTTTGGACTAAATGAGCTAAAATATCTGACACATAGTGAACACTACTTAAGAATTTGCTATCCAGTCTAGGGACAGAGTGAGTCTCCAACTCAAAGGAAAAAATTTGCTATCATGGTCTATCTAGGGCTACTCTGCAAGGTTTCGTTTGCAAGGTTTCCATCGTTTTACAAAAAGGTAAAACAAATATAACCCAAAACTCCCACTACTTTCACTCAAAATATGAATATCTTACTGGAATGCTGCCACCAAGGGCAGGTTTCTTGGCGCCTCTCAAATCCTACCTAAGTGTGGGGCTGAGTTGGCTTCAGGTCTGCCGTGATCAACCAGCTCACAACCATCATTGACGTTCAAAGTTGCTGACTTAGGGAATGGAATTAAGTGCAATGTCTGAGGCATTTTATTCATTCTGTTATTCTATACTTTTAAAAAAAGTTGTTACTATTAAGCTAATAATATTAGGCTCTATACATCATGAGTGCCCGGCAAGAGGTCTTTGGCTCACAGTGTGACAGGGCCAAGTGAAGAAATATTTCTCAATTTCAAAGAGAGAGGTCAGATCTTAGTATCAAAGAATGCCATGGCATCTGTCTGGTTAGAAACAAATGAATGAGCCAGTCCACTTTTCAATTACTGGTGACAGCAGTTTTTTTTTTTTTTTTTTTTTTTAGCATAACAGTAAGCTACGTTTTTTGTTGTTTTGCTTTGTTTTTACAGATTATCTTTTTATTTTAGAATTTGGGGATACAAGTGGTATTCACTACAAAAGTAGGTTGCTTACAGGTGATGTTGGGGCTTCTAGCTGGCCCTTTCTCCCCCAATAATGGACCAGGTATCCAGTGTGTTACTACCTATCCTCCTTCTTCCTTCCTTTCCTCCCCTAGCGGTGTCCAGTGTCTGCCTATCTTGGTGACAACATATTATTAACAACATCTTGGCCACTGGGGGGCATATGCCACAGTTGATTTCTAACCAGTCTTGAGGTCTTCAAGCATGGAAATTATGCTCTTTCTTCCTTTCTTTTTAAGAATTTTTAGGCCAGGTATGGTGACCTCACACCTGTAACCCTAGCCCTTGGGGTGATCGAGGTGGGAGGATCGCTTGAGGCCAGGAGTTTGAGATTTGCCTGGGCAACATAGCGAAACCCTGTCTTTACAAACATTTTAAAAAATTAGCTGAGTGTGGTCACCCACACCTGTAGTTCCAGTTACTCGGGAAGCTGAGGCAGGAGAATCGCTTGAGCCCAGGAGATGAGGCTGTGATGAGCCATGATCATGCCACTGCACTCCAGCCTGGATGACAGAGGGAGACTCTGTCTCCAAATAAATAAATAAAAATGAAAAATCAAATTAAAAATGAATTTAATTTTTTTATTTGCATGAACTTAAGATACCTGTCACATGACAATGCCACTCTTACTAGCAGGAGCAGTGGTGGCCACTGAGTTGCATAGCAAACACCAACTTGAGTGCGACTGAAGAATGGAAAGGAGAACTGAAGCCCTCGCCATTTAACACCCACCAGGGTAGTGCCTCGTGGACACGGGGCTGTTGGCTCCACATCCCACACATATCCCAAGATTCACTATGATGCTCCGAGTATTCCATCGCATGAAATGTGGGATAATGATGGTGAGGGCTTGGATGAGGACAGATGCAATTTCTTGGTGTCTGATTTCAAGTTATAGTGGGCGGGGAGTGGGGCACTTCCACAGGGTTTTCTTGCTCTTGGGTCTGAGAAATTGTTTTCAGCTGATTAGTGCTCTGCCACTTATGCTGACCACAACCATGTGCTTCATTTTTAGAGCTCCAAACACATGTGGGATCAACACTGGGAAGAACGTGAAGCAAATTTTAGGGAGACTGTATCCACAACCCCTTACGACATTTCTTTGTGGGTCAGTCTTAAGTCACACAGCCATCAGAATTTTAATCTTGAAGAAATTTCTTGTGGAAAGAGAGAATTTTCTTATACATCTGTATCTCCAAACTCAGAAGAACGTTGTGGTATTATTGTGTTAGCAAAGTAACGATAGTAGCCAATCTAGTGAGTGTTTACTTTGTGCTGAGTGCTTTTACGTGGATTACTTTATATATTCCTTGCAATAAGTCTATAAAAGTAGGCACTGTTAATATTTTCATAGTTGATGAGGATATTTTAGAGATGAGAAAATGGAGGTTCAGTGGGTGTAGGTGACTTGTCTGAGGTTTTCCGAGCAGAAGGTGATGGGGCTGGGATTTGAACCAATGTCTGTCCCCAAAGCCTGGACACTTCCTAATACACACAGGTTCTCCCAATGAACACAGGGTATTTATTTCTGAATAAACTGTGGCTGTGTTCTCCAAACAGTTCAGAGCTTTAGAAAATATTTTGAGATTTCTCACTCAGATAGACTTTCCAGAAAATACACCTTATTTTGCTTGAGAATTTCCCTGTTTCTTACACCTTTGTCTATTCAGCTTGGCGAACCAACCTCAGGGAACAAAATCTTCCTCCACCTACCATACACGTTTTTGTTGATAGCTTCATAACAACAGCTGAGCTGTTATATATGACTCCACTTACCAGGACAGGTGCCCCTGGCTTCCACTGAAGGTGTGACTGCCAGAGGTCTCTGACTTCAGCAGCACCTCTACCCTCTTCTTCTAGGGCTGAAGAGAGAAAGTCTGGCACAGGGCAAGGATAGATCCAGATCTAGCTTCTTGAATCTTAAGCCTTAAACGGGACATTGATGAGGATAAAGGGTCTGCTGTGAGATCTCACCGTGCAGCTGCGAAGGGGGTTCACCACCTCCATCTCCACTGAGGGCGCTTATAGCCAGGGTCCTTCTCTACATCTTACTCTCATCTCTACATTTTTTTTTACTCTCATAGTACTTCTGAACTGACAGGAGAACTCACAGGAGTTGAAAATTCCAATGAACCTTTTGCTGTTAGTTGTCATGCTGAGGCTAGGTGAGTCTCGTTCTTAGAAGAAGATGGCAAGAGATTATGGACCATGGCTGCCAAGCACCCTTCACCTGGGGAGAAGGATTTCAGAGTCCCACCGTCAAAGAGAGGAGGAAAACAAGGCCATTAGGCATGTGAATGGGACATGCATTTTTATTTCCCTAAGAACGTTCTTTACTGAGAGAGGCACATTGCTAGGGTCTCAGGCAACTGGGGTGGACTATGAAAGCTCGCTCTAAGAAGGGAGCGTGAGGGCACAGAAGGGGAAAACCCATCTGGGACATTTGTGAATTTTGAGCTGTTCGAAAGTTGTTGATCTTGTCGGATTCCAGCTTTTGACAGCTGCTAAATATGGCACCTGAGAAAATAGCTTCAATTTTGTAATTTGGAAATGGGAAGGGAAAATTCATTAGGGTTAAATGCACAGAAAGAGCACAAGGGGTTTTCCTGTGCCTGTCCAGAGGCTTTTAGCTGTGACTCACGGAGTCCTGGTGCATGGAGAGTAGATCTGGGGTCCTGCAAGGATGGAAAGGACACGTCTCCTCCCCTCTGAGCCCGGGCTAACAATGACAAGCTTAACGCAAAGCCTATTAGAAAATCGTCTCTATGCAACATCCCCCTCTACTGGATTCTTGCATGGAAAACAGTGCCCCAATCGCTTCTGCTGCCTTCGAACCTTTTCACAGCCTTTTCTCTACAATAAAACACAGTTTGAAATTGGCCAAGACGATTTCCCCTGCCTTCCTCATTATTCCCCCGATTAAGATGAAAAATCCTCTAAATGCACATACAACCACGAAAGATAAGACACATATCCAACGGAGGCGAGTGGAATGATGACAGAGCAGCATGGAGAGGACTTCAGAAGACTAATTTGTTTCCCTAGGAGGGGATTGAGAGCCAGAAAGAGGGAGCCTTGCTGAAAGCACACAGCAGTCAAGAGGCAACGCTAACACTGGAAGCCCCTTCCCTTGATCCCCCCGCCCTTTGGTGTTCTTTGTCTTGTGACAGTGACATAAATACTCAGTGACTGAAACTTGAGAGTGGCTTCTGGTTGCGGAAGCCACAGTGCCTGTCTAGGGAGAAAGGGGTCCTTTAGACTGTTTCTCTTGTAGGGTCTCCTTCCCTGGCCAGGTTGGAGTTATCTGTGGTTCCAACAGACCCCAGGAAATGGGGCTAGAAATGGTCTGGCCCCAGGTCCTTGATGACCTAGAGATCATAAGTCTGGGCAGAGCCTGGATGACATGAGCAGCATCTCTGTGTCCTGCCCAATCATAGGGCTGGGACCTTTCCCTAATAGAGTCACAATGTCTAAAGCAGTTTGCCCATCAGAACTTTTCACTGTGATGGAAACGATACATATCTGCACGGCCCAATATGGTAGCCACTAGCCCGTGTAACTACCGAGCCCTTGAAACATGGCTAGTGTGACCAAGGAAGTGAATTTTAAATTTTGTTTAAAACTTATTTAATTTTAATTAATTTAAACAGCCATGTATGTCTAGTAGATCTGTTGGACAGGAAAGTTCTAGAAGATAGACCTGTTGACATGTACATCACTTGGCCAATAGTGAGGTGGCCCTTGATTGATAGTCAGCAGGGTCTGTGGAGAAAACAGGACCCGGGACGTGGCGGAGCAGCTCATACAAGCAGTTCTAGAGCAGGTGCTGAAAACATCGGGTTGGGATCTTGTCCCAGAGCAGCTTCATGAGTTTGGGAAAGCTCAAACTCCTGGGACTCTCTGTCCTCACCTGTAAAATAGAAAAGTTAGCTGATTTCCTGCCTTTTTTTTTTTTGGCCACATAAGAGACTTTTCCTTATTTTCTCCCCCATGGACTTCTTGTTTAGGCAAAAAAGAAAACAAAGTGTTTTTGCCACAAGCAGCATTCATTTTAAAAAATTGCTGGCATTTTAAATGACAAACTGCTAATCAGAACTTTTATCAACACCAGCAAACCAGAGCGATCACACTGAGTTTACATAATTCCATCCAAAAGCAAAAAGCCTTGAAGCATCATTGACCTGCCAGGTCTCATCTGGCTTATGAATGGCTCTTGAAAATATGGGGAATGCCTCCAGGACCCTCGTTATTGCCCTCTAAGAGGATATTTAGGGGGCTCTGGGACCCAGAATCTGAAGGAGATTATCTCTAAGTCCCACCTGGTTCTTAAAGTTCTGAGTCCATGAGGTTTTGATGGGAAGACTTGGTGGGGTGAGTGAGCTGGTGTAGCATTCTTTGGAGGATCTGGGCCTTGTTGGGAGGAAGGTGTTGAAATGCAGATGGGAAACCAAGCAGGAAGACTTCACTGATTCATCCTTGTGTTTAGGGCACTGCTTGGGGCCTTCTGGGAGATGTTAGAGTCATCTGGGCCTGAGCTGGCATTTGGGCTAGGCAGCCACCAGCCACCAGTACCTGCACCAGGCTGTCCTTCTTCCCCTCTGGGCACCACCTCTGTCAGCAGGGGACAGAGCATGAGGCAGAGGGCTATTTGCTTCCCAGCATGTGACCCTCCAAGGCTCGTGGAGGTGCCACAGAGAGGGTGGTGGGCGGAAACCCAGAGCAATGAGGCAGAACCTGGGAAAAATTTACACAGGAAGCTGGAAGGAAGCTTCTTCTCCCTCTGAGGGTCTTAGAGAGTTGAACAGTCTCTTTGAAGGACGTGCTTTCAGGTTGAGCTAACATCTGCACAGCACCTCTGTGTGCCCTGGCCTGTTACCTCATGGGATTCGCAAAGCTGTTCTCTAGGAAAGAGAAGATGTTAGTCCACCCTACTCACAAGGAAGCAAAGGGCCTGGAAGGCCAAGGGACCAGCTCCAGGTTGTTTAGCTTGTAGGTGGCAGCCCTGGAATTCATACCCAGGGTAGCCAAGGTTTTGTACCCAGGCAATAGACCCTGATCCCATGATATGCCACCTCTGAGAGAGAACACAAACTGATAGCTTTTACTGCTATTACTTGGTCAGGGACACCCCCTTTAGTTCAACACCAAAACACATCTCTCTTTGGTTCTCACATCATCTGGCCTTTACCTATTGCTGCTGGTTTATGTATATAGGGCTTGTTTTTTCAAAAATCTTTCTCATGATAACCAATTTTATTCTCCCAAGAATCCTGGGAGGGAGGTGGAACCAGCCTCCTTCTTCCCACTTTACAGATACATAAACTGATGCCAAGAGAGTTACATGACTGTCATTGATTTCAGGATTGAATTGGCCAAATAAAAGGGAAGTTTTCTGGCTAGAACATTTGCTCTTTTGACCTCTGGAAGTATCCTGCAGTGTCAGTGCCCTACTGATGACTGTTGCTGTTGGTGGTGGTAAATAAGGGTTTATTCACTTCAGTTTTTATAAGAAATTGGTGCTCCCAATCCCTGACCTTCTTGCAGTACTGATAGAGGTTTCAAAATCTTTAGATGTTTCAAAAATCTCATGAGCACAGGCTGTTCTCAGTGTGTATGTCTGTGTGGGGTGTCTGCGTTCTTCCACTCTTTGGGGTACCTCAGAGAGGTACATTCCTTCAATGCCAGGTGCTCATTTCACTGTGCTGCATTAGTCCAAACAGCTAATAAGTATGAAGGTGCTTTTGAAAAGAGTACCCTGGGTCAGTGTGGGTACTTTAGTTACAATAATCCATCTTGTCTGGTCAGGCTGGGGCTTGCAAGACTGAGCATGGTCCACAGGGCTGCTTTGTATGTATGAACTTATTATTTTTAAATAAACATTAACTGAGCATCTACTATTTGCCAAACATTGTCTTACGAACTTGCACTGTCATTATCCCTTTGAATGAGGCTCATGTTTAATTTGGGTTTTGTTTGGGGCAAGTACCTGAGCATCTGGAATAGGATTAAAATAATCATAGCCCTCTCTTTTCCCTTTTTAACTCTTCAGAATTTATTTCCCAGGAGATGGTGTTCAGTTGTTTGATTTTACGATTTATGATGATGGAGGATTTTTTTTTTCTTACATTAAATGCTTGCCAAGGAGGTGTGTTCTATGGAGGGTATACATCAGGCTGGAATGAGAGTCTGCGGTGAGGGCAGCTTAACGGGGGAGGGGCCTGCAACATTAATAAACTGAGATCATAGAGGAAGAGGGGGGAGCCCTGGGCTTTTGTTGGAAAGATATTAATAGGGATAATGCTTACATTCTTAGCTGAAGAAACTATTTGATCTCCTGAGCATAGCTCTGATGTCTCTTATGATATGTATTCATTGTAAAAGCGCCCTCCACTCAGAAAGTCATTTGTCAAATCAAGCGGTTGGAAGTTTCTACAAAGTCCGGAGCCTCAGGAAGAAAGACAGGCATGGCTGGTCCATCAGCAGCTGGACTGAGACGGAATAAGTGGTCTGGGAAAGGCCTCATGGGATGGGGACCTTCACCACCAACCAGAGTGTTGGTATATGATCTATCTGAGTCTGAACTTTATGGTTTCGGTGGGCAAACATGAGGAGTGGGAAAAACAATTAACTTCACATTAATAAAGAGTCTACTAGTGCCAGGCATAATCACTTTATTTTCTTATCTAGTTTGGGCAAAGATCTGAGCTACCAGGGTGTGCACAACTCCTCTTTAAGGGTGCAGTGGGATTGGGAGGGAGGTGAAGAAAGGAAATGAAAAGGTGGAGAGGGGCCTTAGGCTGTTCTTGGGACCATCCCAACCTGTGTTCAGACAGGGAAAATGGATGATTATTCACTGTAATTGGTGTGTGGAAAATGTGCCTCTAAAAGGCAATCTGATCAAAACTATTTCTCCTATTAAACTAAAATTTCTTTTTTTTATTTTTTTATTTTTTTGAGTTGGAGTCTCACTCTGTCGCCCAGACTGGAG